>NC_056454.1:48589233-48844233 GCF_018296145.1 Oncorhynchus tshawytscha
CGCTGGACCAGACAGGACTGGCAAAAAGTGCTCTTCACTGACAAGACGCAGTTTTGTCTCACCAGGGGTGATGGTCGGATTTGTGTTTATCGCCGAAGTAATGAGCGTTACACCGAGGCCTGTACTCTGGAGCGGGATCGATTTGGAGGTGGAGGGTCCGTCATGGTCTGGGAAGGTGTGTCACAGCATCATCAGATTGAGCTTGATGTCATTGCAGGCAATCTCAACGATGTGTTTTATAGGGAAGACATCCTCCTCCCTCATGTGGTACCCTTCCTGCAGGCTCATCCTGACATGACCCTCCAGCATGACAATGCCACCAGCCATAGTGCTGTGCATGATTTGCTGCAAGACAGGAATGTCAGTGTTCTGCCATGGCCAGCGAAGAGCCCGGATCTCAATCCCATTGAGCATGTCTGGGACCTGTTGGATCGGAGGGTGAGGGCTAGGGCCATTCCCCCCAGAAATGTCCGGGAAGTTGTCGGTGCCTTGGTGGAAGAGTGGGGTAACATCTCACAGCAAGAGCTGGCAAATCTGGTGCAGTCCATGAGGAGGAGATGCCCTGCAGTAATTAATGCAGCTGGTGGCCACACCAGATACTGACTGTTACTTTTGATATTGACCTCCCCCCTTTGTTCAAGGACACATTATTCCATTTCTGTTAGTCACATGTCTGTGGAACTTGTTCAGTTTATGTCTCAGTTGTTGAATCTTGTTATGTTCATTCAACTATGTACACATGTGAAGTTTCATGATAATAAATGCAGTTGAAAACCTTTTCTTTTTGCTTTAGTATTGTATTTTACATATAAGGAAGGTGAACTCTTATAGTTTGTAATTTTATAACTTGGTTAATATGATATTTTTCGGTAAATTTCCATCCTTAATCATAGTTTTGATGAACAGGAAATACATAATTTCAAATATTTCATATTTTAATATTTTTTAATGTGTTCTTGTGCGTGTGACCTCAGCAATTAATAACAAATGTATAACGTATAACAAATAGTTTTTTTTACCAGAAAGGTGATATTGTAACCTTCTTGGAGTATTATTATATATATTGCAGTATTACTAATTATTGTTTATTGTTCATGAATAATTACTTAGCGGGACATTTTAGATTACATTTTAGATTACATTTACATTTAACTGGTTAATGACATGGGAAGATGAAATCAGTGTATGTTGACCTCTTGTACGGTAGATTACGTCGTTAGTTGTTTGGTTATGTTATATGATATTGTTATGATATACGTTGACAAACATTCAACACTGTCTGTGTGTGTCTGTCTGTGTCTGTCTCTCTCTCTCTCTCTCTCTGTATATGTCTCTCTCTCTGTATCTGTATGTCTCTCTCTCTCTCTCTCTCTGTATATGTCTCTCTCTCTGTATCTGTATGTCTCTCTCTGTATCTGTATGTCTCTCTCTCTGTATCTCTGTATCTGTCTCTGTCTCTGTCTCTGTCTCTGTCTCTGTCTCTGTCTCTGTCTCTCTGTCTCTGTCTCTCTCTCTCTGTCTCTCTCTCTCTCTCTCTCTCTCTCTCTCTCTCTCTCTCTCTCTCTCTCTCTCTCTCTCTGTCTCTCTCTCTCTCTCTCTCTCTCTCTCTCTCTCTCTCTCTCTCTCTCTCTCTCTCTCTCTCTCTCTCTCTCTCTCTCTCTCTCTCTCTCTCTCTCTCTCTCTCTCTCTCTCTCTCTCTCTCTCTCTCTCTCTCTCTCTCCTTACATATTGAAAAATATATATTGAAAAAAATAGTAATTTTCTTTTCTCCGTAAACTCAGTTGATTGCAGATGATAATTGTCAGGTCGCCCCCTCCCTCTTCACAATGGGAGGGCAACAGGAGGAAAATTAGCAGCTGTCAGGAAAAGCCACGTCTCCAATGAATACCTTTCATTAATGCTTCCCTCTCTCCCCTACCTATTCCTCCCTTATCGTTCATGTTACTTCCTGACTTTTCTTTGTCTTCCCTCACGCAGATTTAATGTCAGAGCTCTTAATAGCAGTCTTTTTAAAGCAAATTCATTCAATTTATTCCTTCTTCTGCCTCCAAATCCGAAAGCATTACATTATGGAGCCCTGTGCCTAGCTGTGACTGTGTGTGATTCTTCCATTCACCCCCTCCCTTAATTCAGATCGGTGTACTTGATGCTGCTCACTTCAGTGCTGAGGCCCAGGGCTAGAGAATAGAGCGAGTAGAGAGCCCCAGCAGAGAAAGAAAGTAAATTACAATACTGCTATAGAACGCTGTCTGTCTGTCACACACAGGAGATTCCCTGGTCCCTGATTCAACTAACACAGACAGAGAAGGAGTAGCTTTGTTTCTCAGTTAGACCTGGGAGGCTGTGGACTGAAGTCTCCACTGCTATATCAGATAGACCTGGGAGGCTGTGGACTGAAGTCTCCACTGCTATATCAGATAGACCTGGGAGGCTGTGGACTGAAGTCTCCACTGCTATCTCAGTTAGACCTGGGAGGCTATGGACTGAAGTCTCCACTGCTATATCAGATAGACCTGGGAGGCTATGGACTGAAGTCTCCACTGCTATATCAGATAGAACTGGGAGGCTATGGACTGAAGTCTCCACTGCTATATCAGATAGACCTGGGAGGCTATGGACTGAAGTCTCCACTGCTATATCAGATAGACCTGGGAGGCTATGGACTGAAGTCTCTACTGCTACATCAGATAGACCTGGGAGGCTATGGACTGAAGTCTCTACTGCTACATCAGATAGAACTGGGAGGCTATGGACTGAAGTCTCTACTGCTATATCAGATAGAACTGGGAGGCTATGGACTGAAGTCTCCACTGCTATATCAGATAGACCTGGGAGGCTATGGACTGAAGTCTCTACTGCTACATCAGATAGACCTGGGAGGCTATGGACTGAAGTCTCTACTGCTACATCAGATAGACCTGGGAGGCTATGGACTGAAGTCTCTACTGCTACATCAGATAGACCTGGGAGGCTATGGACTGAAGTCTCTACTGCTATATCAGATAGACCTGGGAGGCTATGGACTGAAGTCTCCACTGCTATATCAGATACATCTACCCCCCCAGTAACAAAACCTCTGTCGTAACCGGCCGCGACCGGGAGGTCCGTGGGGCGACGCACAATTGGCCTAGCTTCGTCCGGGTTAGGGAGGGTTTGGCCGGTAGGGAAATCCTTGTCTCATCGCGCACCAGCGACTCCTGTGGCAGGCCGGGCGCAGTGCACGCTAACCAAGGTTGCCAGGTGCACGGTGTTGGGGAGAAAAAGTGAGAAAAATCAAATAAAAAATACCTTTAGAATACAATGAAAAAAATCTAACCACATTGTTTTTGTCACATGCGCCAAACACAACAGGTGGAGTAGACCTTACAGTGAGATGCTTACTTACAAGCCCTTTACCAACAATGCAGTTTTAAGAAAATACATTATAAAAGTAAGAGATAAGAATAACAAATAATTAAAGAGTAGCAGTAAATAACAATAGTGAGGCTATATACAGAGGGTACTGGTACAGAGTCAATGTGGAGGCTATATACAGGGGGTACCGGTACAGAGTCAATGTGGAGGCTATATACAGGGGTTCAATGTGGAGGCTATATACAGGGGGTACAGAGTCAATGTGGAGGCTATATACAGGGGGTACCGGGGGTACAGAGTCAATGTGGAGGCTATATACAGGGGGTACCGGTACAGAGTCAATGTGGAGGCTATATACAGGGTGTACC
The DNA here is from genome assembly GCF_018296145.1 of Oncorhynchus tshawytscha. Taxonomy (NCBI): domain Eukaryota; kingdom Metazoa; phylum Chordata; class Actinopteri; order Salmoniformes; family Salmonidae; genus Oncorhynchus; species Oncorhynchus tshawytscha. Next base: position 48,592,956 of record NC_056454.1, read on the forward strand.
AGTACAGAGTCAATGTGGAGGCTATATACAGGGGGTACCAGTACAGAGTCAATGTGGAGACTATATACAGGGGGTACCGGTACAGAGTTAATGTGGAGACTATATACAGGGGGTACCGGTACAGAGTCAATGTGGAGACTATATACAGGGGGTACCGGTACAGAGTCAATGTGGAGGTTATATACAGGGGGTACCGGTACAGAGTCAATGTGGAGGCTATATACAGGGGGTACCAGTGCAGAGTCAATGTGGAGACTATATACAGGGGTTACTGGTACAGAGTCAATGTGGAGACTATATACAGGGGGTACCAGTACAGAGTCAATGTGGAGGCTATATACAGGGGGTACCGGTACAGAGTCAATGTGGAGGCTATATACAGGGGGTACCAGTACAGAGTCAATGTGGAGGCTATATACAGGGGGTTCCGGTACAGAGTCAATGTGGAGGCTATATACAGGGGGTACCGGTACAGAGTCAATGTGCGGGGGCACCGGTTAGTTGAGGTAATTGAGGCAATATGTACATGTAGGTAGAGTTATTAAAGTGAATATGCATAGATAATAACAGTGAGTAGTAGCAGTGTAGAAGGGGGGGCACTGCAAATAGTCTGGGTAGTCATTTGATTAGATGTTCAGGAGTCTTATGGCCGTAGAAGCTGATTAGAAGCCTCCTGGACCTAGACTTGACACTCCGGTACTGCTTGCCATGCGGTAGCAGAGATAACTGTTTTTGAGAACTAGGTTTCGTCGTACCCTCTCATGACTGTCTTGGTGTGCTTGGACCATGTTAGTTTGTTGGTGATACGGAAGCCAAGGAACTTGAAGCTCTCAACCTGCTCCACTACAGCCCCGTCGATGAGAATGGGGGCATGCTAGGTCCTCCTTTTCCTGTAGTCCACAATCGTCTCCTTTGTCTTGATCACATGGAGGGAGAGGTTGCTGTCCTTGCACCATACGGTCAGGTCTCTGACCTCCTCACTATTGGCTGTCTCATCGTTGTCGGTGATTAGCCCTACCACTGTGTCATTTGCAAACTTAATGTACATGTTGGAGTTGTGCCTGGCCGTGCAGTCATGAGTGAACTGGGAGTACAGGAGAGGACTGAGCACGCACCCCTGAGGGGCCCATGTGTTGAGGATCAGCATGGTGGATGTGTTATTATCTACCATACCACCTGGGGACGGCCCGTCAGGAAGTCCAGGATTCAGTTGCAAAGGGAGGTGTTTAGTCCCAGGGTCCTTAGCTTAGTGATGAGCTATGCAACAGTATGGTGTTGCAATTTGAGCTGTAGTCAATGAATAGCATTCTCACATACGTGTTCCTTTTATCCAGGTGGGAAAGGGCAGTGTGGAGTGCAATTGAAATTGCATCATCTGTGGTATTCAAATTGGAGTGGGTTTAGGGTTTCTGGGATAATGGTGTTGATGTGAGCCATGACCTGTCTTTCAAAGCACTTCATGGCTACAGATGTGAGTGCTACGGGTCAGTAATAATTTAGGCAGGTTACCGTAGTGTTCTTGGGCACAGGGACAATGGTGGTCTGCTTGAAACATGTTGGTATTACAGAATCAGACAGGGAGAGGTTGAAAATGTCAGTGAAGACACCTGCCAGTTGGTCAGCGCATGCTCTGAGTACACATCCTGGTAATCCGTCAGGACCAGCAGCCTTGTGAAGGTTGATTTGTTTAAAGGTCTTACTCACATCGGCTGCGGAGAGCGTGATCACACTGTCATCCGGAACAGCTGATGCTCTCATGCATGTTTCAGTGTTACTTGCCTCGAAGCGAGCATAGAAGTTATTTAGTTCATCTGGTGTGTTTGTGTCACTGGGCAGCTCTCGGCTGTGCTTCCCCTTGGAGTTTGTAATATTTTGCAAGCCCTGCCACATCCGATGAGCTCCTGAGCCGGTGTAGTACGATTCAATCTTAGTCCAGTATCGACTCTTATCCTGTTTGATGGTTCGTCAGAGAACATAGCGGGATTTCTGATAAGCTTCCGGATTAGAGTCCCGCTCCTTGAAAGTTGCAGCTCTACCCTTTAGCTCAGTGCGAATGTTTCCTGTAATCCATAGCTTCTGGTTGGGGTTTGTACGTACAGTCACTGTGGGGACGACGTCATCAATGCACTGATGTGGTGTACTTCTCAATGCCATCAGAGGAATCCCGGACCGTATTCCAGTCAGTGCTGCAAAACAGTCCTGTAGTTTAGCATCTGCTTCATCTGACCACTTACTTATTGACCAAGTCACCGGTGCAAGTCAACAGTTCAGCAGTTTAGTATTGCTTCATCTGATCACTTTTTGTTAAAAGACGGAGTCACTGGTGCTACCTGCTTAATTTTTTGTTGTTGTTGCTTGTAAGCAGGAATCAGGATAGAATGATGGTCAGATTTGCCAAATGGAGGGCGAGGGAGAGCTTTGCACGTGTCTCTGTTTGTGGAGTAAAGTTGGTCTAGAGGTTTTTTTTCCCATAGTTGCACATTTAAAATGCTGATATACATTTGGTATTGGTACTGATTTAAACGTTCTTGGAGATTCCTTGGGTGGTTTACCCAGAGGTTTACATTTTGAGTGGAACAGAGCGATTGCACAGAGATCCATTTAGCTCAGTTTGAAATCCATTTTTAGTGTCACACTGAATGAATGTCAAGCTCTATATCATGGAGAGGTTGTTGTTTTCCCTGTGTAGAAAAAAAATACTTTTCAACAAAAATCTATTGCTAATTATCCTGATATCCATTATTACCGCAATCAAGGATGTAAACAAACCAGGATATCTCATTACACTTCAACAGCTAGGAAAACCAAGGATGATAATTACCAGTTCTTTTTTGATTGCATCCCTCGCCTACTAAGTCTCTCTCTGCAGCTCAGAAGGAGGTTCAGTGATTATTTGAATCAATAATTGATGACATGATGAAGCTAAGATGCTACAATGACTTTATTTATTTTACTGTAGGTAAATTTATTTTCCTATAGGTTCCTAGGTGGTAGATGGACACAGTTAGGAGACCAGTAAAATGCACCCTGCTACATTCTATCAAGTAACGGTTGTTTTGCAATCAGGGCTTGATAGTGATTGTCAGCAGTGTGGAGGAGGAGCAGACAAATGCTTCACCTCCTCTCTTGCCCTCTAGAAGGAACAACTAGTGTCCAGTCAATAACTGTAGATGGATTCTCTGTATCTCAGCAATTTAGAGGCAACAGCTCCGACGTTGAAGGAGAAGCTGTACAATTAATTGTGACAGCCAAAATGTTGAACTCAGCATCGAACCGCTCCGTTCCCCTTCCAGCCTTTTGTCAGGAATAACATGTCATCATTAAGGTAGTATCAGCCAGTTTGTCAATCTAAAGCTGCGGATCATTCTGTATCTGTAGTCCAAGGTGTCATTCTGTATCTGTAGTCCAAGGTGTCATTCTGTATCTGAAGTCCAAGGTGTCATTCTGTAGCTGTAGTCCAAGGTGTCATTCTGTATCTGAAGTCCAAAGTGTCATTATATATCTGTAGTCCAAGGTGTCATTCTGTATCTGAAGTCCAAGGCGTCATTCTGTATCTGTAGTCCAAGGTGTCATTCTGTATCTGTAGTCCAAGGTGTCATTTCATTCTGTATCTGTAGTCCAAGGTGTCATTTTGTATCTGTAGTACAAGGTGTCATTCTGTAGCTGTAGTCCAAGGTGTCATTCTGTATCTGTAGTCCAAGGTGTCATTCTGTATGTGTAGTCCAAGGTGTCATTCTGTATCTGAAGTCCAAGGTGTCATTCTGTATCTGTAGTCCAAGGTGTCATTCTGTATCTGAAGTCCAAGGTGTCATTTTATATCTGTAGTCCAAGGTGTCATTCTGTATCTGTAGTCCAAGGCTGAAGTCCAAGTCATTCTGTATCTGTAGTCCAAGGTGTCATTCTGTATCTGTAGTCCAAGGTGTCATTCTGTATCTGTAGTCCAAGGTGTCATTTTATATCTGTAGTCCAAGGTGTAATTCTGTATCTGAAGTCCAAGGCGTCACTCTGTATCTGTAGTCGAAGGTGTCATTTTATATCTGTAGTCCAAGGTGTCATTCTGTATCTGAAGTCCAAGGTGTCATTCTGTATCTGTAGTCCAAGGTGTCATTCTGTATCTGAAGTCCAAGGTGTCATTCTGTATCTCTAGTCCAAGGTGTCATTCTGTATCTGTAGTCCAAGGTGTCATTCTGTATCTGTAGTCCAAGGTGTCATTTTGTAGCTGTAGTCCAAGGTGTCATTCTGTATCTGTAGTCCAAGGTGTCATTCTGTATCTGTCAGTCTGTATCAATGTGTCATTCTGTATCTGTAGTACCAGGTGTCATTCTGTATCTGTAGTACCAGGTGTCAAAGGTGTAGTCCAAGGTGTCATTATGTATCTGTATTCCAAGGTGTCATTCTGTATCTGTAGACCCAGGTGTCATTTTGTATCTGTAGTCCAAGGTGTCCTTCTGTATCTTTAGTCCAAGGTGTCATTCTGTATCTGTAGTCCAAGGTGTCATTCTAAAGGTGTAGTCCCAGGTGTCATTCTGTATCTGTAGTCCAAGGTGTCATTCTGTATCTGTAGTCCAAGGTGTCATTCTGTATCTGAAGTCCAAGGTGTCATTCTGTATCTGAAGTCCAAGGTGTCATTCTGTATCTGTAGTCCAAGGTGTCATTCTGTATCTGTAGTCCAAGGTGTCATTTTATATCTGTAGTCCAAGGTGTCATTCTGTATCTGTAGTCCAAGGTGTCATTCTGTATCTGTAGTCCAAGGTGTCATTCTGTATCTGTAGTCCAAGGTGTCATTCTATATCTGTAGTCCAAGGTGTCTCATTCTGTATCTGAAGTCCAAGGTGTCATTCTGTATCTGTAGTCCAAGGTGTCATTCTGTATCTGTAGTCCAAGGTGTCATTTTATATCTGTAGTCCAATGTGTCATTCTGTATCTGAAGTCCAAGGCGTCATTCTCTATCTGAAGTCCAAGGCATCATTCTGTATCTGTAGTCGAAGGTGTCATTTTATATCTGTAGTCCAAGGTGTCATTCTTTATCTGAAGTCCAAGGTGTCATTCTGTATCTGTAGTCCAAGGTGTCATTCTGTATCTGAAGTCCAAGGTGTCATTCTGTATCTCTAGTCCAAGGTGTCATTCTGTATCTGTAGTACCAGGTGTCATTCTAAAGGTGTAGTCCAAGGTGTCATTATGTATCTGTATTCCAAGGTGTCATTCTGTACCTGTAGTCCCAGGTGTCATTTTGTATCTGTAGTCCAAGGTGTCCTTCTGTAGCTGTAGTCCAAGGTGTCATTCTGTATCTGAAGTCCAAAGTGTCATTATATATCTGTAGTCCAAGGTGTCATTCTGTATCTGAAGTCCAAGGCGTCATTCTGTATCTGTAGTCCAAGGTGTCATTCTGTATCTGTAGTCCAAGGTGTCATTTTATATCTGTAGTCCAATGTGTCATTCTGTATCTGAAGTCCAAGGCGTCACTCTGTATCTGTAGTCCAAGGTGTCATTTTATATCTGTAGTCCAAGGTGTAATTCTGTATCTGAAGTCCAAGGCGTCACTCTGTATCTGTAGTCGAAGGTGTCATTTTATATCTGTAGTCCAAGGTGTCATTCTGTATCTGAAGTCCAAGGTGTCATTCTGTATCTGTAGTCCAAGGTGTCATTCTGTATCTGAAGTCCAAGGTGTCATTCTGTATCTCTAGTCCAAGGTGTCATTCTGTATCTGTAGTACCAGGTGTCATTCTAAAGGTGTAGTCCAAGGTGTCATTATGTAGCTATATTCCAAGGTGTCATTCTGTACCTGTAGTCCCAGGTGTCATTTTGTATCTGTAGTCCAAGGTGTCCTTCTGTATCTTTAGTCCAAGGTGTAATTCTGTAGCTGTAGTCCAAGGTGTCATTCTGTATATGTAGTCCAAGGTGTCATTCTGTATCTGTAGTCCAAGGTGTCATTCTGTAGCTGTAGTCCAAGGTGTGATTCTGTATCTGTAGTCCCAGGTGTCATTCTGTATCTGTAGTCCCAGGTGTCATTCTGTATCTGTAGTCCCAGGTGTCATTTTGTATCTGTAGTCCCAGGTGTCATTCTGTATCTGTAGTCCCAGTTGTCATTCTGTATCTGTAGTCCAAGGTGTCATTCTGTATCTGTAGTCCAAGGTGTCATTCTGTATCTGTAGTCCAAGGTGTCATTCTGTATCTGTAGTCCAAGGTGTCATTCTGTATCTGTAGTCCAAGGTGTCATTCTGTATCTGTGTCATTCTGTATCTGTAAGGTGTCATTTTGTATCTGTAGTCCAAGGTGTCATTCTGTATCTGAAGTCCAATGTGTCATTCTGTATCTGTAGTCCAAGGCGTCATTCTGTATCTGTAGTCCAAGGTGTCATTTTATATCTGTAGTCCAAGGTGTAATTCTGTATCTGAAGTCCAAGGCATCATTCTGTATCTGTAGTCGAAGGTGTCATTTTATATCTGTAGTCCAAGGTGTCATTCTATATCTGTAGACCAAGGTGTCATTCTATATCTGTAGACCAAGGTGTCATTCTATATCTGTAGACCAAGGTGTCATTCTATATCTGTAGACCAAGGTGTCATTCTGTATCTGTAGTACCAGGTGTCATTCTAAAGGTGTAGTCCAAGGTGTCATTATGTAGCTATATTCCAAGGTGTCATTCTGTACCTGTAGTCCCAGGTGTCATTTTGTATCTGTAGTCCAAGGTGTCCTTCTGTATCTTTAGTCCAAGGTGTAATTCTGTAGCTGTAGTCCAAGGTGTCATTCTGTATATGTAGTCCAAGGTGTCATTCTGTATCTGTAGTCCAAGGTGTCATTCTGTAGCTGTAGTCCAAGGTGTGATTCTGTATCTGTAGTCCCAGGTGTCATTCTGTATCTGTAGTCCCAGGTGTCATTCTGTATCTGTAGTCCCAGGTGTCATTTTGTATCTGTAGTCCCAGGTGTCATTCTGTATCTGCAGTCCCAGTTGTCATTCTGTATCTGTAGTCCAAGGTGTCATTCTGTATCTGTAGTCCCAGGTGTCATTCTGTATCTGTAGTCCCAGGTGTCATTTTGTATCTGTAGTCCCAGGTGTCATTTTGTATCTGTAGTCCAAGGTGTCTTTCTGTATCTGCAGTCCCAGTTGTCATTCTGTATCTGTAGTCCCAGGTGTCATTCTGTATCTGAAGTCCAAGGTGTCATTCTGTATCTGAAGTCCAAGGTGTCATTCTGTATCTGTAGTCCAAGGTGTCATTCTGTATCTGAAGTCCAAGGTGTCATTCTGTATCTGAAGTCCAAGGTGTCATTCTGTATCTGTAGTCCAAGGTGTCATTCTGTATCTGTAGTCCAAGGTGTCATTCTATATCTGTAGACCAAGGTGTCATTCTGTATCTGTAGTCCAAGGTGTCATTTTGTATCTGTAGTCCAAGGTGTCATTCTGTATCTGTAGTCCAAGGTGTCATTCTATATCTGTAGACCAAGGTGTCATTCTGTATCTGTAGACCAAGGTGTTATTCTATATCTGTAGACCAAGGTGTCATTCTGTATCTGTAGACCAAGGTGTCATTCTATATCTGTAGACCAAGGTGTCATTCTATATCTGTAGACCAAGGTGTCATTCTATATCTGTAGACCAAGGTGTCATTCTATATCTGTAGACCAAGGTGTCATTCTATATCTGTAGACCAAGGTGCGATAGCAAAACGCCGCTTGAGGATTTGTTCAAGAGCATGTCGACTCAGTATATAATGTTCTACCTGCAATACCCTATACACTGGGCAAACGTTTTAGAACGCCTACTCATTCATTGTTTTTTCTTTATTTTTAACTATTTTCTACATTGTAGAATAATAGTGAAGCCATAAAAAACTATGAAATATCACATATGGAATTATGTAGTAACTGTTATGTCGTAAGTGTTAATCAAATCTAAATAAATTTTATATTTGAGATTCTTCAAATGACCATTGGTTTTCTTTGATGACAGCTTTGCTCACTCTTGGCATTCTCTCAACCAGCTCCACCTGGACTGATTTTCAAATGGTATTGAATTAGTTCCCCCATATGCTGAGCATATGTTGGCTGCTTGACTCTGCAATCCGACTCATCCCAAACCATCTCAATTTGGTTGAGATCGGGGGATTGTGGAGGTCAGGTCATCTGATGCAGCACTCCATCACTCTCCTTCTTGGTCAAATATCCCTTACACAGCCTGGAGGTGTGTTGGGTCATGTTTTTATTTGTTTTACACTTTTTTGGTTACTACATGATTCCAAATGTGTTATTTCATAGTTTTAATATCTTCGCTATTATTCTACAATGTGGAAAATAGTAAAAAATAAAGAAAAACCCTTGAATGAGCAGGTGTCCAAAACCTTTGACTGGTAGAACATAGGGGTGTTGTTGTTCAAGGAAACAATATAGCTTCCCAGTTTGTTGTAGTACGTAACTTTCCATATTATGCAGTCTGTATGACTGGTAACTCCCGATGAGAAACGTCTTGATGTAGTTAGATCAGATAGGCCTCTGAGGATTCAGATCCAAGGAGCTTTGTGGAAACTCCAGACTTTAAATGCTATTTAATGTATAACAGTACCAGTCAAGTCCCAGACTGTTTTGAGTCACTAGGCAGGTTTCAGGATTATTCTACAAAAAAAAGAACAACAAAAAAAACACACTGGAAACGTCAGTCGTGGGGGAAATATTCTGAAAATCAACATCACCTCTGTTTGACAGGGGGTGACATTCTTTAAGTGTCAAACTTTCTTATTTGCGACAAATTATGATGGAAACCGATTACCAAATAATTTTGAAAGTACGGGGTGCAGGGGGTGTCGTCACGTAACTATAAAACTGTATTTTGTATTTCATTTTAAACGCCTACTACTTGCTAAATATACTTATTTAAAAATAAAAAAATATATATATATTTGCAGGACAAGGATTGTCCTGGCCTTCAAGAATGCCTGAATGGCTTCACATTGCTTTTCCGGTCGGCTGCATGTAAGTTTCACCATCCAATTATATCAGATCTTCAAGGAGTGCAAGTTTCCCCACGGAAACGGGAATGGACCAAATATTAGAATTTTTGGGGGCATTCTATCACCATGCTGGCTTTTGCTGGCTACCTGAGACATGAAAAAGGTGGGAGGGTATTACAGGCTGTCAACAATTTATTTAATGAGCAATTTGTCTAATTAACACTAGTTTTTATTTTCTTCGGAATGTTGAATCTTTTTTGGTATGACGTCGTTACGTTCAGCTGTTTTTTATCAACACAAGACAGTTCCATGCAAATGCATTGCAGCAGGTAATTGTTGAATCTATTTTTTTTTAAATGTCAACATTAAAAAAAAATCACTGCACAAGTTAATGGAAATATAAAGGAACCATTTCTCCAGACTGTTTAATATGTAATGAAAACACTTGGAACTAAGGAGATCTTTCATCTAGGTTCAAATCAAATGGCATTTTAATACATTTTATTTATACCTGTGTTTAGCAGATGTTATTGCGGGTGTAGTGAAATGCTTGTGTTTCTAGCTCCGACAGTGCAGTGATAAGTACTATCTAACAATATCACAACGTATACCCAATACACACAAATATAAGTAAAGGAATGGAATTAAGAATATATAAATATATGGACGAGCGATGTCAGAGTGGCATAGAATAAGATACAGTAGAATAGTATACAGTACACACATATGAGATGAGTAATGTAAAATATGTACACACTATTAAAGTGACTAGTGTTCTGTTTATTAAAGTGGCCAATGATTTCAAGTCAGGGCAGCAGCCTCTAATGTGCTAGTGCATATAAATATATGAATGAGCGATGGCCGAGCGGCATAGGCAAGGTACAATAGATGGTATAAAATACTGTAGACATATGATATGATCAATGTAAGATATGTAAACATTATTAAGTGGCATTATTTAAAGTGACTAGTACTTGAGATAGAAGCTGTTTTTCAGTCTCTCGGTCCCACCTTTGAATACACCTGTTATTTATATTTTTGATGTGGCGGTGACCTGTCCTTCTTAGGATGATGTTTAACAGTCCCACCTTTGAACCTTCTGGATGATAGCAGGGTGAACAGGCCGTGGATCGGGTGGTTGATGTCCTCGATGATCTTTTCCCTGGTCTACATGTGGATTAGCAATGGAATATCTCTTAAGGTGTTTTAAAAGTGGAGTTTTCCACTCAATACCCTGTGGGCACTTTTACCGAAGAGATGGAGAGCATACATGAATTTACAATAGTATTTTCTGAATACAATTTGCAAAGCTAATAATTTCAGTTATCTACTTCCTGCTAAATTATGCAAGCTTCCCTGAAAGTATAATAGTTTAGAGAGAAATTCCATTTCAATTTTCCAATATGTAGTTTTGAAGGGCTCTAGAAATATTCATGGTGAATAAATAGGAATTATATAGATCTTTATTCGTTTTCATAATATCGAAGGACTTCATGTTCTTGATAATATTATGGCTCATGGTTGTCAACCTCTGGGTCTTAGGATCAATTATTTTTTGAATCTGCACCCCCCTCCCACACACACTCCTTTTTGTGGAACAACATCAATCCAAACACAGATGGATTTTGAAAGCAAATCTATACCGTCTGTCTCGTCTGTTGCGATGAGGTTACCCATCACAATCAGTGAAGAGATGTGAGTGACGATCAATGTATAGGCGCAACTATAGTGTTATCATACTCCCAAGTAGGCCTACTTCCTGTAAGTTTAATCCTTCATGTTTCAGCAGAGTTTTTTCCTGTTTAGTGTATTCTTCCTACAGTGTGTTAACTGTAAAGCTCCAGTCTACAGGCCCTGCGTGCCACTTCTGTTTGGAGATGTGTTTTAGTAAAGACATAAAGACGTCCTCTGCTTTATAAATACTCTGTCTTTTGATGTTCTAATGTCATTCTAAAATGAAAGAAAATCGGCTAAAAGGTTTCCCCTCATAAAACGGTTCACTTAAACATTTTCATTTTCACGTGGCCTCAGCTTTAGTCAATGAGATGGGGTTAAACAGTGAGATTACGTGTCATTGTAGTCTAATAGTCCATGCTCGGGACCTCTCTGTACTCCTAGCCCAGGGGAATAACACAGTTACCGTGATTGATAATACACTTCTCTCAGAGGGAGAGAGAGGCTGGGCTGGAGCTGTGCATTGTCCTGTGGGTTAGCCTCAGAGCTCTGCAGAGGGACAACCCTATGGGTAGCGTTAGCTATTGCACTCTGCAGTGGGAGAAACATATGGGTTAGCTATAGCGCTCTGCAAAGAGACAAGCCTTTGTATTAGCATTAGCCTCTGCAGAGGGAGAAAACTATAGGTTAGTTATAGCGCTCTGCAAAGAGACAAACCTGTGTATTAGCATTAGCCTGTGCAGAGGGATAATCATGTGGTGTTGGTTAGCCTAGCCTAGTGTTGCTAACCCGACAACTGTAGCATAGCTATGTGTTATTTTCTCGCTGCAGAGAACATGTGAATAGATTGGCTACCAGATGACTGTGGTGGATGTTTCTACACTGAACAAACCAGATGACTGCGGTGGATGTTTCTACATTGAACAAACCAGATGACTGCGGTGGATGTTTCTACATTGAACAAACCAGATGACTGCGGTGGATGTTTCTACATTGAACAAACCAGATGACTGCGGTGGATGTTTCTACACTGAACAAACCAGATGACTGCGGTGGATGTTTCTACATTGAACAAACCAGATGACTGTGGTGGATGTTTCTACACTGAACAAACCAGATGACTGCGGTGGATGTTTCTACACTGAACAAACCAGATGACTGCGGTGGATGTTTCTACACTGAACAAACCAGATGACTGCGGTGGATGTTTCTACACTGAACAAACCAGATGACTGCGGTGGATGTTTCTACACTGAACAAACCAGATGACTGCGGTGGATGTTTCTACACTGAACAAACCAGATGACTGCGGTGGATGTTTCTACACTGAACAAACCAGATGACTGTGGTGGATGTTTCTACACTGAACAAACCAGATGACTGTGGTGGATGTTTCTACACTGAACAAACCAGATGACTGTGGTGTTTCTACACTGAACAAACCAGATGACTTTCTGTTTCTACACTGAACAAACCAGATGACTGTGGTGGATGTTTCTACACTGAACAAACCAGATGACTGCGGTGGATGTTTCTACACTGAACAAACCAGATGACTGCGGTGGATGTTTCTACACTGAACAAACCAGATGACTGTGGTGGATGTTTCTACACTGAACAAACCAGATGACTGCGGTGGATGTTTCTACACTGAACAAACCAGATGACTGTGGTGGATGTTTCTACACTGAACAAACCAGGCGACTGTAGTGGATGACTGTAGTGGATGTTTCTACACTGAACAAACCAGATGACTGTGGTGGATGTTTCTACACTGAACAAAAGTGTAAATGCAACAATACAACAATATAAATGGTTTTTACTGAGTTACAGTTCATATTACGAAATCAGTCAATTGAAATAAATTAATTAGGCCCTAATCTCATTGTTTTCACATGACTGAGAATCCAGATATGCATCTGTTGGTCACAGATACCTTTAAAAAAATGAAGGTAGAGGGCGTGGATCAGAAAACCAGTCAGTATCTGGTGTGACCCACCGTTTGCCTCATGCAGCACAACACATCTCCTTCACATAGAGTTGATCAGGCTGTTGATTGTGGCCTGTGGAATGTTGTCCCACTCCTCTTCACTGGCTGTGCGAAGTTGCTGGTTGTTGGCGGTAACTGGAACACATTGTCATACACGTTGATCCAGAGCATCCCACACATGCTCAATGTGTGTCATGTCTGGTGAGTATGCAGACCATGAAAGATCTGGGACATTTTCAGCTTCTAGGAATTGTGTACAGATCCTTGAGACATGGGGGCCGTAAATTATCATGCTGAAACATGAGGTGATGGAGGTGGATGAATGGCATAGCAATGGGCCTCAGGATCTCATTGCGGTATCTCTGTGCCTTCATATTGCCATTGATAAAATGCAAGTGTGTTCGTTGTCTGTAGCTTATGCCTGCCCATACCATAACCCCACTGCCACCATGGGGCACTCTGTTCACAACGTTGACATCAGCAAACTGGTCGCCCGCATGATGCCATACACATTGTCTGCCATCTTCCCTGTACAGTTGAAACCGGGACTCATCCATGAAGAGCACACTTATCCAGCGTGCCAGTGGCCATCGAAGGAGAGCATTTGTCCACTGAAGTTAGTTAAGATGCCAAAATGCAGTCAAGTCAAGACCCTGGTGAGGACGAAGAGCACGCAGATAAGCTTACTTGAGTCGGTTTCTGACCGTTTCTGCATAAATACTGTGGTTGTGCAAACCAACAGTTTCAACAGCTCAGACGATCCCGCAGGTGAAGAATTCGGATGTGGAGGTCCTGGTGGTTACAAATGTTCTGTAGTTGTGAGGCCCGTTGGACGTACCTCCAAATTCTCTAAAACGACGTTGGAGCGGCTTATAGTAGAAAAATCAACATTACATTCTCCGTCTCCGGCTCTAGTGGGCAGTCCTACAGTCAGCACGCCAATTGCACACTCCCTCAAAACTTGAGACATCTGTGGCATTGTGTTGTGTGACAAAACTGCACATTTTAGAGTGGCCTTTTATTGTCCCCAACACAAGGTGCACCTGTGTATTGATCAGCTTCTTGATATGCCACACTGTTACGCACGCCTCTATGAAGAGGGAACGCAACACCCTGCTACAACTAAACTCTGTGAAGCGAAAAAGGTATGGACTGTAGGTGCGAGTAAAAATGACAACAAGCAGAATGTGGTACCGTTTACAAGGACTTTATTCCTTTACACGGTAATATGGGGAAAAGGGGCTGGACGGAACCAAAGCAAAGAAAGTAAATCTCAAAGCCCCCCCCCTCTCCTATCTTACCTGCCTACCCACTACTTACCTAATTTAGCACCACCTGGTGCCCTAACCAAAATACAAGGGGTGGTCCACCCAGGTCTTACCTAGTGTGCCTAAACAGCGAATATGCTACGGGTATATGTATGGCCGCGGGCCTCTTGCCTAAGCACTCCCTAGGTGCCTTCCCCTTCCCCCCTGGGAACAAATGAAACAGAATATTAAACAATTTCACAAACTAAGAGACAAAGGACATCAAATAAGTTCTGAGCAACAAACTCACAAAACATACCAACTCTCAGCAATGAACTCCCAGCAAAATCAACCTCTAGCAAAATCTCTACAATGACCTCCCAGCAAAATCTCTCTAGCAAATCTACCTCCAGCAAAATCCTCTACAAAAAAAATCTCCTGAACAGAACACTGGCTTTTATATATCTTCTGAAGGAATGGGTAATTGGAGACAGCTGTGTCTTGACGAGGGGGCGGGGTCAGCTCTCCAATTAGCCCTGGAGTCGACCAATCAGCTGCTTGAGGGATTTCAGGAAGCCATTTCCTGAAATAAACACATGCAAATACACAAACTACAACACATAATCTGGGGAACGTAACACACACCTGTCAGGTGGATTATCTTGGCAAAGGAGAAATGCTCACTAACAGGGACGTAAACACATTTGTGCCCAACATTTGAGAGAAATGCGCTTTTTGTGTTTATGTAAAAAATTCTGGGATCTTTTGATTTAATCTCATGAAACATGGGACCAAAACTTTACATTTTGTTTATGTTCTCCTTTCCTGCTACAAAAGTAGCCTGAATACCCTTGAGAGTCCAGACCCCCTGTGTTTTGTAATTTAGTGTCTGGTGGAAGGGGGATCGTGTCTCGGTGGTTTAGAGGGGTAGAGGTCTGGCTCGGCAGAGTGACTGGGTGGAGGGGAGTGGTAGGAGAGGGAGAAAGGGGGGAGAGCTGTGGCACAGCGGCTCAGACGGTTAGCTTCTCTCCCAGCACCCCACTTGGTTCACTAACGGTGAATGGATCTATCTGCAGTGTAAATGACTTCACAGCTTCACATCACTTCCTCTGCGCCATGTTTTGTTGTTGTTTAAATGCCTAAGCTCTGTTCCCCCCCCCCCCCGCCCCCGCGCCCCCCGCCCCGCCCCCCCCCGCCCCCGCCCCCATGTGTTTGAAAGGTACGGTAGATTGAGGTTGATACATCCTCGTTAGAGATTTACTGATGACTTGCCTTTTTTGAACTCGCATGAACTTCATAAAATTATCTTTCCCCACTAATTTCTCTGATCTTACATATAAACTTTTTAATAAAAAAAAAAAAGAATGCTATTAAGCGAGCATTAATTAGAGCTCTTGAGAGTAAGATACGATTGCATATATGATCATTAAACTATATAGAGCCCAAAGCGGCCTGGATCCAATCTTGAGATTTGAAACCATAATTTGAAACAGTAGATCCACCATTCTAATGAAGCATTGATACAGGTCAGTCCTAACCTAACAAATCAACACATATATATATATATATCCAGGGTTACTTGTTACAAATACCTTCGATGCATTGCTTTTTCCATTCCACATTTAATTCCACCTGTGTATTAAGACCAATTGTCTGGTTTCTAGATTCACAGCATACCTCAGCATGGGCTGATAAGGAATTGTGTTGATGTTGAAGTGTGTTGCTTGCTACTGGTTTCAATTAGAATCACTTGTTTTAGTCTATAATATTTAGCCACAGAAGGCATTTTCACAGCTCATCCGAACACTTGACAACAGGCACGCACACACACACACGCACACGCACAGACACACACGCACAGGCACACGCACAGGCACACGCACAGGCACACACACACACACACACCATTACACCTCTCTGGGTCTGTAATGGACTGTGATATCAGCGTTAAGTGGTGAGGTCCATGTCGGGACTGACCCCACACAATGGCCTGAGTGGGTTCTCTCCCCATTAATGACAATATTATTGGACAGCAATTTGAGCCACTTTGCGTCCTGCACTCATTGAGGAAAAAATACCCACTAAGCCTCCTGAACTGATTGACGGGTATAGAACCACTAAGCCTCTTCAGTTCAGATATGTACCAATGGACAGATGACTCAATATTTTAAAAGCAGAGGGTTTAACCTGAACAAGTGTGTGTCTGATATGGCACACTATCCACCATACAGGAATCCATTTTTATTTGATTTATTTTACCTTTTATTTAACTAGGCAAGTCAGTTAAGAACAAATTCTTATTTTCAATGACAGCCTAGGAACAGTGGATTAACTGCCTGTTCAGGGGCAAACTGACAGATTTATACCTTGTCAGCTCAGGTGATTTGAACTTGCAACCTTCTGGTTACTAGTCTAACTAGTCTAACGCTCTAACCACTAGGCTACCCTGCCGCCACTCAGTTAAGGCTCAGTTCAAAAGTACTATATAGCGTTTTTAAACATCGATGAAAGTTTGTCTCAGGGTTCAACTATAGCTGTTTGAAGTCTAATCTTATACCTGTGTGAAAATGCAACCATTGAATTACGTTTCAGAAAATAAAATCATGAGTTAAAAAAAAGGTCTATTGTCCGTGGGGAATTTTTTTGGCTCTTACTTTATATTTGTTGACGGTGTGATTTCACCTTTCAGGAGGATCTATCCAGGGCTTCATTTGTGGGTTTCATGTCAGCACTAAAGGACGAGTTATAGTGTAAATAGATTCGAAACTTGAATGATGTTACTATCTTCTTCTCTGGCCTCTGGGATGTTTGAACAGGACACCTTTGGGGAATTGGAAGTTTTAATACATCTCTTTATCCAACATGAGCTTTGAATGTACAAGTTTCCATATATCCTAAGTATTAAAGTGGCAATCCTCAAATTGAAACAGTAACAAAGTGTAATCCCAGCCACTGCTTTGGTAATCATCTCAGGGACCGAACCTGGATGAAATGTAGCTACTCTATAAATTCATAGACAGAGATATGGATGCAAGGATCGGCCAGCCATGATATCAACATTATAGTTTTGACCATGGTTAGAGGCTATACAGTGTTTGTTTAAATTGACCTTGTTTACAAAACAAGGTGAAACAAGCTTCTATTTTGGGTTTGTGATGCGGTGCGACAGTTGAACTAAGCTCATAAGGCATTTATCTATAGGTTATATTCTTCAAGAATCAATGGGTACATATCATTATTTATAAGTCCAAATATAGATGTAACAACTGCAGATTGACACCTTTGAATAAATTAGATTTCAAATATGATCTAACCCCCCCCCTCCCCCCTCCCAGTGAAACTACCCTCATCTCCGTTTTGCTGAAAATCAATATTACTATTAATACCAAATATCAACAAGGAGAAAATTGGGATCCAGGTGAATCAGATGAATTGGGTTTTCAAGGAGCATTATATTAAAAGGCGCTACACGTACTGCAAAACATCCCACTTTGCAAATGATGCATAGAAATCAAGAGGACGTGAACAACGTGTCTGTTATTAAAATCTGAGGGTAAATAGTATACCCCCTGTAGAGTCATCTGTTTCTATCTGACTCTGGTATAGCGTAGAATAACGTTGTCAGAAAACCCCGGGCAACACCAAGCACGGACACGCACACAGTAGCAACATTACTGTGGTGTATTCATATAGAATGTTAGAAAGATTTTGTCAACCGTGTCAATAACGTATTCTATCACTGCCACACAGTATAATGTATTCTATAGGGACATCACTGCCACACAGTATAATGTATTCTATAGGGACATCACTGCCAGACAGTATAATGTATTCTATAGGGACATCACTGCCACACAGTATAATGTATTCTATAGGGACATCACTGCCACAAAGTATAATGTATTCTATAGGGAGATCACTGCCACACAGTATAATGTATTTTATAGGGACATCACTGCCACACAGTATAATGTATTCTATAGGGACATCACTGCCACACAGTATAATGTATTCTATAGGGACATCACTGCCATACAGTATAAGGTCATTATAATCTACTGTTTTTATCCACTTGTAAGGATTTAATTTCAACCAGTTTTGCTGAGCTGAGATATAATTAGACTCCTTATCTTTCACTGAGCTGAGATATAATCAGAATCCCTCTCTGTCACTGAGCTGAGATAGAATTAGATTCCTTATCTGTCACTGAGCTGAGATAGAATCAGAATCCCTCTCTGTCACTGAGCTGAGATAAAATTAGATTCCCTCTCTGTCACTGAGCTGAGATAAAATTAGATTCCCTCTGACACTGAGCTGAGATAGAATCAGAATCCCTCTCTGTCACTGAGCTGAGATAAAATTAGATTCCCTCTGACACTGAGCTGAGATAGAATCAGAATCCCTCTCTGTCACTGAGCTGAGATAAAATTAGATTCCCTCTCTGTCACTGAGCTGAGATATAATTAGACTCCTTATCTTTCACTGAGCTGAGATAGAATCAGAATCCCTCTCTGTCACTGAGCTGAGATAGAATCAGAATCCCTCTCTGTCACTCAACTCAGTGTCAGGGAGGTGTTCTAATTCTATCTCAACTCAGTGACAGAGAGGTGTTCTAATTCTATCTCAGCTCAGTGACAGAGAGGTGTTCTAATTCTATCTCAGCTCAGTGACAGAGAGGTGTTCTAATTCTATCTCAACTCAGTGTCAGAGAGGGAATCTAATTCTATCTCAACTCAGTGTCAGAGAGGGAATCTAATTCTATCTCAACTCAGTGTCAGGGAGGGAATCTAATTCTTTAAGCGTTTCGCTTAAAGCGTTTCGCATAAACATCTGCTAACCATGTGTATGTGACCAATACGCTTCGATTTGATTTGAGTTCAGATATAAGTTAGATTCCCTCCCTGACAGAGGTGGTGTTGTCCTTGTTGTTTCTTCCAGGACTACGCGGAGAAGGAGAGGACGGCGACCATGGCCAAAGCCTTGGAGGACCTGAAGGCCAACTTCTACTGTGATCTGTGTGACAAGCAGTACTACAAGCATCAGGAGTTTGACAACCACATTAACTCTTATGACCATGCTCACAAACAGGTAATGGACCTGTGAACACACACACGCACACACACACACACACACACACACACACACACACACACACACACACAATTGTAACGCATATTCAACCTTAAGATTGTTTAATCGTTTGTTAATCTTTTGTACACAAAATTGAGGTGTTCATTGACTAGACAAATGGGTAAACACTGTGTGACTAAGACACATAAAAAAAAATGTGACATAGTAGGTTACAATGGCACAAGACACAAAGGCCTGTAACCATGTATGAAGGGTCCTGTATATACTATACAGTGGTCAATGGCTGTAACCGTGTATGAAGGGTCCTGTATATACTATACAGTGGTCAATGGCTGTAACCATGTATGAAGGGTCCTGTATATACTATACAGTGGTCAATGGCTGTAACCGTGTATGAAGGGTCCTGTATATACTATACAGTGGTCAATGGCTGTAACCGTGTATGAAGGGTCCTGTATATACTATACAGTGGTCAATGGCTGTAACCGTGTATGAAGGGTCCTGTATATACTATACAGTGGTCAATGGCTGTAACCATGTATGAAGGGTCCTGTATATACTATACAGTGGTCAATGGCTGTAACCGTGTATGAAGGGTCCTGTATATACTATACAGTGGTCAATGGCTGTAACCGTGTATGAAGGGTCCTGTATATACTATACAGTGGTCAATGGCTGTAGCCCTTTGGGTCCAGTAGCAATTGCAGAGGTACACTTTCAATTTCAACTCCGAGGTCCATAATTCATATGGGGCCAATGTTGGTGTTGCTGTTGTTATTGTTCTAGTTGTTGTTGTTGTTGTTGTTGTTGTTGTTGTTGTTGTTGGCCTACCAACACTGCCTTCAGAAAGTATTCATACACCTTGACTTATTACACATTTTGTTGAGTAATCCTGAAATCAAAATGGATTAAAAGTAATTGATTTCACCCCATTCTCCATAATGACAACTGAAAACCATAATTCATATGGGGCCAATGTTGGTGTTGCAAATTGTTATTGTTCTAGTTGTTGTTGTTGTTGTTGTTGTTGTTGTTGTTGTTGTTGGCCTACCAACACTGCCTTCAGAAAGTATTCATACACCTTGACTTATTACACATTTTGTTGAGTAATCCTGAAATCAAAATGGATTAAAAGTAATTGATTTCACCCCATCTACACACAATTCTCCATAATGACAAAGTGAAAACATGTTTTTGGAAAATTTAGCAAATATATTGAAAATGGAATAAAGAAATATCTCATTTTCATAAGTATTCACACCCCTGAGTTAATTCATTGTAGAAGCACCTTTGGTAGTGATTACAGCTGTGAGTCTTACTGGGTAAGTCTCTAAGAGTGATTACAGCTGTGAGTCTTACTGGGTAAGTCTCTAAGAGTGATTACAGCTGTGAGTCTTTCCACACCTGGATTGTACAATATTTGCCCGTTATTCTTTTCAAAATTCTTCATCCTCTGTCAAAATGGTTGTTGATCATTGCTAGGCAACCATTTTCAGGTCTTGCTATAGATTTTCAAGTTGATTTAAGTAAAAACTGTAACTCGGCCACTCTAGAACATTAATTGTTTTCTTGGTAAGCAATGCCATTGTAGATTTGGCCTTGTGTTTTAAGTTATTGTCCTGCTGAAAGGAGGATTCATATCCCAGGGTCTGGTGGAAACAAGACTGAACCAGGTTTTTTGTATCTAGAGTGGAAAGCTGTCATCAAGGCAAAGGGTGGCTACTTTGAAGAATTAAAAAATCTAAAAAAATATTTGTTTAACATTTTTTTGGTTAACACATAATTCCATATTTGTTATTTAAAAGTTTTGATGTCTTCACTGTTATTCTACAATGTAGAAAATAGTACAAATAAAGAAAAACCCTTGAATGAGTAGGTGTGTCCAAACTTTTGACTGGTACTGTACATATTACCTCAGTCACCTCCACTACCTTGCACCCCTGCACATTGACTCAGTACTGGTACTCCTTGTATATAGCCTCATTACTACCTCGCACCCCTGCACATTGACTCAGTACTGGTACTCCTTGTATATAGCCTCATTACTACCTCGCACCCCTGCACATTGACTCAGTACTGGTACTCCTTGTATATAGCCTCATTACTACCTCGTACCCCTGCACATTTGTATCAACATAACAAGATTCAACAACTGAGACATAAAATGAACAAGTTCCACAGACATGTGACTAACAGAAATTGAATAATGTGTCCCTGAACAAAGGGGGGGGTCAAAATTCAAAGTAACAGTCAGTATCTGGTGTGGCCACCAGCTGCATTAAGTACTGCAGTGCATCTCCTCCTCATGGATGGCACCAGATTTGCCAGTTCTTGCTGTGAGATGTTACCCCACTCTTAAAACTAAGGCACCTGCAAGTTCCCAGACATTTCTGGGGGAATGTCCCTAGCCTTCACCCTCCGATCCAACAGGTCCCAGACGTGCTCAATGGGATTGAGATCCGGGCTCTTTGCTGCCCATGACAGAACACTGACATTCCTGTGTTCCAGGAAATCATGCACAGAATGAGCAGCATGGCTAATGGCATTTTCATGCTGGGGGTCATGTTAGTATGAGGCTGCAGGAAGGGTACCACATGAGGGAGGAGGATGTCTTCCCTGTAACGCACAGCGTTGAGATTGCCTGCAATGACAACAAGCTCAGTCCAATGATGCTGCGACACACCGTCCCAGACCATGATGGACCCTCTACCTCCAAATCGATCCCGCTCCAGAGTGCAGGCCTCGGTGTAATGCTCATTCCTTCGACGATAAACGCGAATATGACCATCACCCCTGGTGAGACAAAACCACGACTCGTCAGTGAAGAGTACTTTTTGCTAGTCCTGTCTGGTCCAGCGACGGTGGGTTTGTGCCCATAGGAGACGTTGTTGCCGGTGATGTCTGGTGAGGACCTGAAAGCCCTCAGTCCAGCCTCTCTCAGCCTATTGTGGACAGTCTGAGCACTGATAGAGGGATTGTGCATTCCTGGTGTAACTCGGGCAGTTGTTGTTGCCATCCTGTACCTGTCCCGCAGGTGTGATGTTTGAATGTACCGATCCTGTGCAGGTGTTGTTACACGTGGTCTGCCACTGCTAGGACGATCAGCTCTCCGTCCTGTCTCTCTGTAGCGCTGTCTTAGGTGTCTCACAGTACGGACATTGCAATTTATTGCCCTGGCCACATCTGCAGTCCTCATGCCTCCTTGCAGCATGCCTAAGGCACGTTCACGCAGATGAGCAGGGACCCTGGGAATCTTTCTTTTGGTGTTTTTCAGAGTCAGTAGAAAGGCCTCTTTAGTGTCCTAACTTTTCATAACTGTGACCTGAATTTCCTACCGTTTGTAATCTGTTTATGTCTTAACGACCGTTCCACAGGTTCGTCTTCATGTTCATGTTGTTTATGGTTCATTGAACAAGCATGGGAAACAGTGTTTAAACCCTTTACAATGAAGATCTGTGAAGTTATTTGGATTTTTATGAATTATCTTTGAAAGACAGGGTCCTGAAAAAGGGACATTTCTTTTTATGCTGTGTTTATTACTGTGGTGTGTTAGGAAACAAAAGACAATGGCTTCTATAGCTTTTACAGCTGGTCTGAATCTAGCAGCCGTTCTCTTAAATCTGGCTTTTCAAAGTAAGGATGAAAGACACTGATCACCTCATCTCACCACCATGTCGAAACGACTTTTACAAAATGAGTTGAAATGAGTGTATTTCAGTATTACAGCTCTAACACCCTGACAGATTTCTTGGGAGATGAGGAGGCTTTATCCCTCAGTTTTGTATGATGTAACCCAAGGCATCCTAATGTAATACAATGCACTCTTCCTGCTCCACCAATCATTCAGGACCAAGGAGCTCGGTCCACAAGCATCTCTTGCTCAATCGATGGATAGCTAGCTACACCTCCTCCACTAAGCAGCACACTAACGCACCTGGGTATGAGGTAAATATAGGAGACGACAACCTGCCTGCTACTAGTTAGTCTACACCCATTGTTTTACGAAACATGTGACAAAAAGAAAACAGTCAGCCAGGGAGGCATGGGGGCCGACTGAGACCAGTGTGGTGGTTAGGAGGAGAGGAGGACTGGAAGTAACACATACACCACACACAGAGATCCCCTTCCCCCACACATACCCTGTATATGTTAAACCGCATCCAGAGGGTATCAGACCAGTTACCCCCAGTGTACTCCCACTGAAAGGTAAAGGTCTGTTAACATGACAAAATGATATCTGATCTCAACGCATCACTTCCCTGCTATGAGAACCCAGCCACTGTACATGCGTGCCAAATAGCACCCTATTCACTATACACTATGCACTACAATTCACACCCTGTGGGTCCAGGTCAAGCGTGCACTACTAAGAGAATAGGGCGTCATTTGCTTCGCAGGCTGATGTAAATGCAATCACTGGAGCTTCCTCAGATAGGAGAGGTTGTGGAGGAGATGAACTCTGTATCTCATCTTTCAGCATGAGAGTAATGATTTATGTTGTAGGTTCACTAAGCTGTCTTTTGTAACCAATGTTATTTCTATCCTTCACCCTCCGTCTCCACCACCACTACCACCACTACCGCCAACTACCACCACTACCACCAACTACCACCACTACCACCACTACCACCAACTACCACCACTACCACCACTCACTACCACCACTACCACCACTACCACCAACTACCACCACTAAACCACCACTACCACCACTACCACCAACTACCACCACTATCACCACTACCACCACTACCACCAACTACCACCACTATCACCACTACCACCACTACCACCAACTACCACCACTAAAACCACTACCACCACTACCACCAACTACCACCACTATCACCACTACCACCACTACCACCAACTACCACCACTACCACCACTATCACCACTACCACCACTACCACCACTATCACCACTACCACCACTACCACCACTACCACCACTACCACCACTACCACCACTACCACCACTACCACCACTACCACCACTACCACCAAAACCACCAACTATCACCACTACCACCACTATCACCACTACCACCACTACCACCACTACCACCAAAACCACCACTACCACCACCACTATCACCACTACCACAACTACCACCAACTACCACCACCACTACCACCACTATCACCAACTACCACCACTACCACCACTACCACCACTACCACCACTACCACCACTACCACCACTACCACCACTATCACCACTACCACCACTCACCACTACCACAACTACCACCAACTACCACCACTATCACCACTACCACAACTACCACCAACTGCCACCACTACCACCAACTATCACCACTACCACTACCACCACCACCAATCACACCACCACTACCACCAACTACCACCACTACCACCAACTAACACTACCACCACCACCAATCACACCACCACTACCCTCACTACCTCCACTACCACCACCACCAATCACACCACCACTACCCTCACTACTCCCACTACCACCACCACTACTACCACCACCACCACCACTACTACCACCACCACCACCACCATCACCACCACTACCACCACTACCACCACCACTACTACTACTACCACCACTACCACGATAACCACCACCACTAACACCACTACCATCACCACCACTACCACCACTACCATCACCACCACTACCACCACTACCACCACCACCACCACCACCACTACCACCACTACCACCACCACCACTACCCCCACCACCACTACCACCACCACCACTACCACCACCACCACCACTTCCACCACCACCACCACTACCACCACTACCACCACTACCACCACCACCACTACCACCACTACCACCACCACCACTACCACCACCACCACCACCACCACCACCACTACCACCACCACCACTACCACCACCACCACTACCACCACTACCACCACCACTACCACCACTACCACCACTACCACCACTACCACCACCACCACTACCACCACCACCACTACCACCACCACCACTACCACCACCACTACCACCACCACCACTACCACCACTGCCACCACTACCACTACCACCACCACTACCACCACCACCACTACCACCACTACCACCACCACTACCACCACCACCACTACCATCACCACCACTACCATCACCACCACTACCACCACTACCACCACCACCACCACTACCACAATCATCACTACCACGATAACCACTACCACTACCACCACCACCAGAACGACCACGATAACCACTACAAACCACCACCACAACCACTACCACCACTACCCCCACCACCACCTCTACCAACCCACCACCACCTCTATCAGTGCCTGGTACAGCAACTGCACCGTCCACAACCACAAGGCTTTCCAGATAGTGTGCGGTCTGCACAATCAAATCAAGTCAAATATATTTATATAGCCCTTCTCACATCAGCTGATATCTCAAAGTGCTGTACAGAAACCCAGCCTAAAACCCCAAACAGCAAGCGGTGCAGGTGTAGAAGTGGCTAGGAAAAACTCTGCACAATGAATCACCGGGGGGCAAACTACTTGCCCTCCAGGACACTTACACCACACAATCTCACAGGAAGGCCAAAAAGATCATCAAGGACAACAACCACCGAGCCACTGCCTGTTCACCCCACTACCATCCAGAAGGAGAGGTCAGTACAGGTGCATCATCAATGCTGGGACCAAGAGACTTAAAAACAGCTATCGCAAAGCCATCAGACTGTTTAACAGCCTCCCTGACACAGAGAGGTTGCTGCCTACATACAGACTCGAAATCCTTGGCCACTTTAATAATGTTTACATAGCTTGCATTACTCATCTCGTATGTAGGTCAAGGTCAAGGTCCTAAACGATATCTTAACCGTCATCGATAAGAAACAATACTGTGCAGTCATATTTATCGACCTGGCCAAGGCTTCGACTCTGTCAATCACCACATCCTCATCGGCAGACTCGATAGCCTTGGTTTCTCAAATGATTGCCTCGCCTGGTTCATCAACTACTTCTCTGATAGAGTTCAGTGTGTCAAATTGTAGGGCCTGTTGTCCGGGCCTCTGGCAGTCTCTATGGAGGTGCCTCAGGGTTCAATTCTTGGACCGACTCTCTTCTCTGTGTACATCAATGATGTCGCTCTTGCTGCTGGTGAGTCTCTGATCCACCTCTACGCAGACGACACCATTCTGTATACTTCTGGCCCTTCTTTGGACACTGTGTTAACAACCCTCTAGGCAAGCTTCAATGCCATACAACTCTCCTTCCGTGGCCTCCAATTGCTCTTATATACAAGTAAAACTAAATAAATGCTCTTCAACCGATCGCTGCCTGCACCTGCCCGCCCGTCCAACATCACTACTCTGGACGGTTCTGACTTAGAATATGTGGACAACTACAAATACCTAGGTGTCTAGTTAGACTGTAAACTCTCCTTCCAGACTCACATCAAACATCTCCAATCCAAAGTTGAATCTAGAATTGGCTTCCTATTTCGCAACAAAGCATCCTTCACTCATGCTGCCAAACATACCCTTGTAAAACTGACCATCCTACCGATCCTTGACTTCGGCGATGTCATTTACAAAATAGCCTCCAATACCCTACTCGATAAATTGGATGCAGTCTATCACAGTGCCATCCGTTTTGTCACCAAAGCCCCATATACTACCCACCACTGCGACCTGTACGCTCTCGGCTGGCAATCGCTTCATACTTGTCGCCAAACCCACTGGCTCCAGGTCATCTACAAGTCTCTGCTAGGTAAAACCCAGGCTTTTCTCAGCTCACTGGTCACCATAGCAGCACCCACCCGTAGCACGCGCTCCAGCAGGTATATCTCTCTGGTCACCCCCAAAGCCAATTCTTCCTTTGCCCGCCTGTCCTTCCAATTCTCTGCTGCCAATGACTGGAACAAACTACAAAAATCTCTGAAACTGGAAACACTTATCTCCCTCACTAGCTTTAAGCACCAACTGTCAGAGCAGCTCACAGATTACTGCACCTGTACATAGCCCACCTATAATTTAGCCCAAACAACTACCTCTTTCCCTACTGTATATTTATTTAGCTCCTTTGCACCCCATTATTTATATCTCTACCTTGCACATTCTTCCACTGCAAATCTACCAATCTAGTGTTTAACATGCTATATTGTATTTACTTCGCCACCCTGGCCTTTTTTTGCCTTTACCTCCCTTATCTCACCTCATTTGCTCACATTGTGCCTAGACTTATTTTTCTACTGTATTATTGACTGTATGTTTGTTTTACTCCATGTGTAACTCTGTGTCGTTGTATGTGTCGAACTGCTTTGCTTTATCTTGGCCAGGTCACAATTGTAAATTAGAACTTGTTCTCAACTTGCCTACCTGGTTAAATAAAGGTGAAATATATATATTTTTTTAATAAATGTATATACTGCATTCTATGCCATCTTTTGCATCTTGCCAATGCCGCTCGGTCAACTGTCATCCATATATATATATATAAATATTCTTATTCCATCCCTTTACTTAGATTTATGTGTATTAGGGAGTTGTTGTAGAAGTGTTATATTACTTGTTAGATATTACTGCATTGTCGGAACTAGAAGCACAAGCATTTCGCTACACTCGTATTAACATCTGCTAACCATGTGTATGTGACCAATGAAATGTGTTTTTGGGGGGTGATGAACGATGACCGAGTGGAATAGGCAAGATGCAATAGATGGTATAAAATACAGTATATACATATGAGATGAGTAATGTAAGATATGTAAACATTATTAAAGTGGCATTATTTAAAGTGACTAGTGATCAATTTATGAAAGTGGCCAATGATTTGAGTCTGTATGTTGGCAGCAGCCTCTCTACGTTACTGATGGCTGTTTAACAGTCTGATGGTCTTGGGATAGAAGCTGTTTTTCAGTCTCTCGGTCCCAGCTTTGATGCACCTGTACTGACCTCGCCTTCTGGATGATAGCGGGGTGAACAGGCAGTGGCTCGGATGGTTGTTGTCCTTGATGATCTTTTTGGCCTTCCTGTGACATCGGGTGGTGTAGGTGTCCTGGAGGGCAGGTAGTTTGTCCCCGGTGATGTGTTGCGCAGACCTCACCACCCTCTGGAGAGCCTTACGGTTGAGAGGATCTGCTGAGAAGACAGGGAGAAACTCCTACAGGTGCGCCAGGCTTATAGCGTCATATCCAAGAAGACTTGATAATGTAATCGCTGCCAAAGGTTCTTCAACAAAATACTGAGTATTATTTCAGATTTTTATTTCTAATAAAGTAGTAAAAAAAAATCTCAAAGCTGTTTTTGCTTTGTCAATATAGGGTATTGTGTGTATATTCATGAGTGGGGAAAACGGTTTAGTCCATTTTAGAATAAGGCTGTAATGTAGCAAAATGTTGAAAAAGTCAAGGGGTCTAATTTTTTTCTCCTCAGGTATTGTAGAGGTCCTGGATAGCATGGTTTACTACTTAAGGAATGCAATGTTTAGGTAACATTTAATCATTTGCTAGCCTACTAAAATATACAGTGTTTGTTCATTTGTTTGTGGATAAATCTATTCAATAGTTATAATTTCCAATAAGGAACTATCCACTTTCATTCATTTTTAATCAACCCACTATGAGATTAACTATAGGAAAATGTTGTTTTCCCATCTCTCCCCCTCCCGGCCCTCAGAAACGCACATCCCTGTAGACGGGGAAGCCAAATTAAAATTAAAATCAGAGAGTTTAATCTAAGAAGTTAATCTGAAAACAGATTTAGAGATTTACTCATAGTTTATTGGTTTTTGTACACAGATTTAGAGATCTACTCATAGTTTATTGGTTTGTGTACACAGATTTAGAGATCTACTCATAGTTCATTGGCTTGTGTACACAGATTTAGAGATGTACTCATAGTTTATTGGTTTGTGTACACAGATTTTCAGATGTTATCGCAGGTGCATCAAAATGCTTGTGTTTTTAGCTACATCAATAGGATGGTAGTGGGGTGACCCTTGCAATGAAAACAAATTATACTATACTAGTAATACAGAATTGTTTAATGAATTATATAGGAGGAGCCATGACTAGAATACAGCATATAAAGTACCAGTCAAACGTTTGGACACACCTACTCATTCAAGGGTATTTCTTTATTTTGTAGAATAATAGTGAAGACATCAAAACTATGAAATAACACATATGGAATCAGGTAGTAGTAAGAAAAAAAGAGGTAAACAAATCAAATTATATTTTATATTCTTCAAAGTAGCCACCCTTTGCCTTGATGACAGCTTTGCAAACTCTTGGCATTCTCTCAACCATCTTCACCTGGATCAATTTTCCAACAATCTTGAAGGAGTTCCCACACAAGCAGTACGTGTTGGCTGCTTTTCCTTCACTCTGCAGTCCAACTCATCAAAAACTATCTCAATTGGTTTGAGGTCAGGTGATTGTGGAGGCCAGGTCATCTGATGCAGCACTCCATCACTCTCCTTATTGGTCAAGTAGCCCTTACACAGCCTGGAGGTGTGTTGGATCATTGTCCTGTTTGAAAAACAAATGAAACTCCCACTAAGCACAAACTATATGGGATGGTGTATCACTGCAGAATGCTGTGGTAACCATGCTGGTTAATTGTGCCTTGAATTTAAAAAAGAAAATCACTGACAGTGTCACCAGCATAGCAACTCCACACCACCACACCTCCTCCTCCATGCTTCACAGTGGGAACCACACATGCATCCTTTCACCTACACCTGTCTAATGTCCATTGCTTCCAGTCTAATGTCCATTGCTTGTGTTTCCTGGCACAAGCATGTCTCTCCTTCTTATTGGTGTCCTTTAGTAGTGGTTTCTTTGCAGCAATTCGACGATGAAGGCCTGATTCACGTAGTCTCTTCTGAACAGTTGATGTTGAGATGGGTCTGTTACTTGAACTCTGTGAAGCATTTATTTGGGCTGCAATTTCAGAGACATGACTAAGTGGCTAAGTTCAGGACAGGGTACTGGGTGGAGGCTGGCTCGTGATGACTGTTTAACAGACAGATGGCCTGTAGATAGAAGCTGATTATCAGTCTCTCAGTCTCAGCTTTGATGCGCCTGTATGGTCTCTGCCATCTGGGTGGTAGCGGGGTGAACCAGCCGTGACTTGAGTGGCTGAGGTCCTTGATGATCTTCTTGGCTTTCCTGTGACACCGGTTGCTGTAGACGTCCTGGAGGGCAGGCAATGTGCCCCCCGGTGATGCGTTTGGCTGACCGCACCACCCTCTGAAGAGCCCTGCGTTTACAGGCAGTGCAGTTGCCGTACCCGGCGATTATACAGCACCACAGGATGCTCTCAATTGTGCATCTGTAAAAGTTTGTGAGGGTTTTAGGTGACATTTCAGGTTGTCAGTTGAACTTGAAACTTTTGATCCTCTCGACACGTAGAGATGTTTCAGATAGGATGCATCCTTTTAGACACCCCCTTATATAGTGCTAGATTGAATGTAGATTGGTTGGTGAGATATTAACAGGCCAATTTATGTAAGCCTTTGTGATACAGTGCACTACCTGGCCCTATCCTATCCTAAAAGGATTCCACTATAGAGGGGATAGGGTGCGGTTAGGTACGCCATATTAACGATCTGTTCTGACTTCCACAGAGGCTAAAGGAGCTGAAGCAGAGAGAGTTTGCCCGGAACGTGGCCTCTAAGACCAGGAAGGATGCGCGGAAACAGGAGAGAGCACTTCGGAGGATACATGAGCTTGCCGAACAACGCAGAGAGGTCCATTGGTGGGTACATACTGTATGTCCCAGAACATTCCAGGATATGATTCATCACAGATTATTGGTTGAAGTGTGATCTGTCACAGATAATGTATATGTGGATCTTTCAGATAATGTATATGTGGATCTATATGTGAGTCTTTCTGACGTTGTAGTCATAACATTTGAAATACCAGTTCTGATTTTAAACGGATTATAATGAAGTAATTTCAACCAGATTTGCCCACCTTTTTATACACAGTATATCGTTTTGATGTAATGGGGAAATTCAGATGTCTAGGGATCAGTCCTTGCTTGAGATACATGAATCATGAGCATTGATATCATTAAGTGAAACGGCCCATAACAATTGAGTTCCATGCACAAATGAATATGGACTTGCAAAATATTCATTCAAAATGTTATTTTTCTATATTTCAGCGCTCCAGGCAGTGGCCCCAAGTTCAAGTCCACTACGGTGGCAGTGGAGGGCAGTTTCAGAGACAGCTGTACCGATGGACCTTCAGAGGAGTCCAACAACTCCACAGTTCTGGAGACAGGAACCCACAACCACACCAGCACCGGCACTGGCCTGGCCACCAACAGCAAGACCCAGAAAACACTATACTGGCCTTACACGGGAAAGGCCAAGAAACAGACTTACAACAGGCACAAAATAGCATTCTCATTCTCCTTCCCAAAGAAAGCATCCATCAAGCTGAAATCTTCGGCCGCCGTGTTCTGTGACAACACAGAGGAGGGTTCCAAAGAATGTGTCAGAAGACAGAAGCTCAGAATGCCCCTTGTTGAGTTGAACATTCTGGACTCTCCTACTGCAGAGCAAAAGGGACTGGGTCATGGGACTGTGGAGGCTATTGACACTCAGCCTGGTGATCTCAGCCCAAACAGTGTTAGTTTTAGTGAGTGGAGCCAGAGGTCATCAGATGCACTAGCCAGGTCTGACATCCCGATGCCACCACAGTGCTCACATTTGTGTTCTGTGCTAGTTAACTCTGAGGATATGGCCAGACCTTATGCGTCCTCCGTCTCCCAATTACCTGCAGTCCCAGGCAACCCAGACACAGTACTAGATAGACCGAACTCTGAGGAAACTCAGAGAAACAGCCCAACAGAGGCCGAGCCGGAAACAAGCAAACTCCAACAAGATCATAAAATAGAGGAGAGTGTCTGTGGGGAAGAGGACTCCTCCATTAGCAGTTTCTCTTCTGAGGTCCTCTCCGGTTCTGATGGTCCCACTGAGAACGGCTCCTCCTCTCAATCCTCTCAGTGTCCTGGGACGGCGAGAGAGGAACAGAAAGGAGAAGACATTACGGTGGTGGTGAAGACCCTGTCTTTCACCAAGCCCAGCCAGCCCTTCTTCTCTGTGCTCAGTAGAGATGGAAACACTGTTCTCCAGTGGCCTACAGAGATGTTGACCTTCACCAGGACAGAGCCCTGTCTCTCCTACAGCTGCAACCCCCTCCATTTTGACTTTAGGGCCTCACAGCAATGGCAGAGCAGGGCGAAGGTTAGTGTTGGTGACAGTCAGAGTAATTTATCTGTGGCTTTGTGTATCAGCTCAACCTCTGACTGCGCTGAGGAACCAACAAATGTTGACAACAAGCACAATAACAAGGCCTGCTCTGGCCCAAACCATCAGAGCCCTATCAGAGACGGCAGGGAGGCAGTGAAGAGGAAGGATTGTCTCATATGTGAGCACCACACGAGTGACACAGACACAGAAAGTTGCAGCTTGCGACTTAAGAGACACAGCAGTGGCGGATATAGTAGGCACTCAAAAGGTAGGACTCAATCTGAGAAAAGAGCAGCAGGTGGCGAGAAATGGAAATCCAGAGACAGGCGCCATTATAGGAGCCACAAGAAGAAGGGGAGGAGGAGGAGGAGGAGGAAGGGGATGAGAGGAGGCGGTGAGGAAGAAGAGGAGCACCACAGAGAGAGGGAGACGGATGGAGGGTTGGAGAGCAATACAGAGAAATGCAACAAATTTCAGAGACGGTCTGAGTGTTGGGAAGGACTTGATAGCCAATTTAGAGTCCCCACTTCACAGCAAGTGCAGCCATTAGAGAAGTCAAAGCAATCGGCTGAGGACAGCGGCTGCGCTGCTCCCTTTGCCGCGGAGGACAGGGAGACGGAGAGGGAGAGGGAGAAGGAGAGGGAGACAGAGAGAGAGAGGGAGAGGGAGGGAGGGAGAGAGAGAGAGAGGGAGAGGGAGAGGGAGAGGGAGAGGGAGAGGGAGAGGGAGAGGGAGAGGAAGCGTGTGGTGGAGAGGGAGCGGGTTGTGGAGAGGGAGGAAGAGAGAAGAAGACAGGAAACAGCAGGCAGAGTAAACGGCTCAGCGGGCAGCCTCAGCCTCTCGGATGAAAAGGTGTTTGGGAAGAGCGTCAGGAGAGACCCGGTCCATCCATCAACAGAACAGAGAAACACGGCAGGGCATGGCTCAAAGAGTTCCCAGAGTCACAACGACACCCCTTGCCCTGAGAAACCTCCTGGGGTTGTTAGACAAAACCCAGGCAGAGTGATGACTGTCACGGCACCAGAGAGCTTAGTCACCGTTACCCAAAAACTAAGCATGGCCCTTTCACCCGAGAGGCTTGGTGAAGACTTGTGTGAGAGCAGGGCCCTGAAACGGAAAAGGACAGCATCAATGTCTCTGGCTGATAAGGAGCAGGGCCTTGACCTCCAGGGTCCATGCACTCAGTGTCAGCCAGCTGTAATGGTAGAGCCCAGTGGGCCAGTCCTATGTACCCAGTGTCAGTCAACTGTGGAAGAGTCCAATTGGCCAGATGGTTCAATGGGTGAGGAGGGGTCTGCTTGGTCTTGCTGTGTTTCTTGTGGTGGGGAGGGGAGACAGAGGAAGAGACAGAGAGGGTCCAGTTATACTCCTCACATCTCAGACCCTCCTGTAGGTCACAATGTTCTCATCTCAGACCCTCCTGTAGGTCACAATGTTCTCATCTCAGACCCTCCTGTAGGTCACAATGTTCTCATCTCAGACCCTCCTGTAGGTCACAATGTTCTCATCTCAGACCCTCCTGTAGGTCACAATGTTCTCATCTCAGACCCTCCTGTAGGTCACAATGTTCTCATCTCAGACCCTCCTGTAGGTCACAATGTTCACATGGCAGAACCTCCTGTAGGTCACAATGTTCTCATCTCAGACCCTCCTGTAGGTCACAATGATCACATCTCAGACCCTCCTGTAGGTCACAATGTTCACATGGCAGAACCTCCCCTGGATGTACTGTCTGTTGACAGATGTGAGCTGAACGTCCAGAGTGAGAATCTAGTGAATACAGTTGTGGAATATCTTGAGGTTAAAGGTCAATTTGCCAGCTGTAGTGCCTTGAGTCAGCCAGCTGTAGAGCACGACAGTAAGTCAATGGGAGGCTCTCCTCGGCTCCAGATTCAGAACAATGTTCCCAGCATGAAAGAAGAATGTTCCTTCTCTCCCTCTCAAACTGGACCTGTAAGAGATCCCCCAAATCCCCCAGAAATAATTGGTGTTACTAATGAAAACAAAAACAACACTGTTTGCCTCCCAAACTCTTCCACTGTTTCTCTCCCGATCATGGTACATCATATAGGAATGGGTAACATAGGACAAGATTGTATAACAAGGAAATCAGTGGCAGTGGCTGCCCAGGTCAGTCCACTGGGTGTGAGAGAGATCATCCCCCCGTCCATCCCACAGATGTTTCACAGACAGAAAACCAGTCAGCACAGTCCCCAGAGCCACCCCACCCACCAGGAGTGCCACAGCCCCCAGCATACCCAGATTCAGAGGTTTCATCCCGGGGTTAGGGTTCAGGACGAGAGAGGGTTCATGGAGAGCCTGAGACCTGGCGGTACTAACGTTACAGCTGGCCCCTACCACAATCACCGACCGCCATGTTTCCATCCGCAGCTGTCTGACGGCATGGAGAAACAGCACTGTCTCGTTCAGATCCAGACCCACAGGCACGTCCTCCACCACCATCAGCAACATCAGGTGTTCCCTGGAAAGATGAAGCAAGTTCTGTCTGGATCTCCTGTTGCGGTGTCCACCTCCTGTCCTCCCATGCTCCATCCCGTCCACCTGTCTCCATCCCCCATGTCCCCCATGTCCCCCATGCCAACCAGGACCATCACTATCCGACACACCATTCTCCATCACCAACATCACCACCGTGCAGGCTTCCTCCCTGCTCACCCCCAACCAACTCTCTTACCCCATGTTCTGCCTGTCCCAGTCAGCAGCCTGACTATTGGGGCAGAAATGTGTCCCTCTGGCCCCTACCCACCTCCTTTTGTGACCTCACCACCACAACTCTCGGTAATGGCCCCACCCAGTTTACACCACCACCCAATGGCGGTGACATTCCACGCCATGCCCCGTCCAGCCATGTTCCCCTCCATGCTGCAGCCACACCCACATCCCACTGTCATCCCTCTACAGTCCATGTTTTGATGACATCACATCCCACTGTCATCCGGCTACAGTCCATGTTTTGATGACATCACATCCGACTGTCATCCGGCTACAGTCCATGTTTTGATGACATCACATCCCACTGTCATCCCTCTACAGTCCATGTTTTGATGACATCACATCCCACTGTCATCCGGCTACAGTCCATGTTTTGATGACATCACATCCCACTGTCATCCGGCTACAATCCATGTTTTGATGACATCACATCCCACTGTCATCCGGCTACAGTCCATGTTTTGATGACATCACATCCCACTGTCATCCCTCTACAGCCCATGTTTTGATGACATCACATCCCACTGTCATGCGTCTACAGTCCATGTTTTGATGACATCACATCCCACTTTCATCTCATTGCTGGACACGTTTTGATGACATCATCATCTAACATGCCACTGCAGGAAGTATAGCTTTCAATCTTCTCTTTTTGTTGTTTTACTTACAACTATTATTTCAAATGGGGGCGAAAGCAACAACAAACAAACAAAAAGTTACTGTCAATTTCATCTCGTACTTAAAGTGGTCTTTTCTTCACGTAACATCCCGAAACCTGCTTTAACAATGGAAAGGCTTCTGTGGTAGCCTAGTGATAAGTGACTTTCATTCATACAATATTATCCAGAAATATTTCCTTTAGAGTGACAATCAAGCATAACTACAGAATTAGAACGTGTGCAATACTAAAAAACCAGTCTGAAGCAGATTAATTATTAGAGTGTCCTCTAGACTGTATTTTTTTTGCTAGTGAAGTGCTTCAATAGTATACCTTTAAGGGCATTACATGCAATACTAGTTCAAACATGAACATAAGCACAGTCCGTTTTTTTGTGCAAACGGGACGTGTGGAAGAGTTTCACTCTACGTTTATATTGTTTCCTAAAGTATGACAATTCATTCACAAAACACTCTATTGTACAGCATTCCCCCGTAGTTTCAGACACAGCCCCCCGAAAAAAATAAATATATATATTTGGCAAGTAAAGTGTGCATTGAAAGAATGGGTCTGAGCTGTGGCTGTCCTTATATGGACACGGCTACATATGTTATGAGTTAGATTTTCTACATTAGATTTTTTTTTTAAAGTGTCAGTGTCTTTGTAATCACATAGCCCTGATTTGATTCTGTACCTAAATCTGCTTACCAAGTGGTCGCAAATGCTTCCCCATAGGCCTTCTCCATGTAATTGTAATACAGTAGGTGATGAACACTGTTCTACCGTTCTGCAACTAATTCAACTTGATTTAAAAAAAAAAAAAAAAAAATGTTGTACATTGTTGTAAATTAGCCATATTTATAATTCACTTGCAGGATTTATTGTAAGATATAATTCTGATTTTTATAGTGCAAGTTACCCCTTTATGTATTATCATCATTATTTAGATACAACTATGTTTTTACTTACGTTTTGTCAACAGAATGATGTTGAGGTAAAAATAAATCAAATGTAAAAAATAAAAAAAATAAAAAAATATTCCTCTTTCTCGATTCTCCTTTTTTGGGTTTTCGGATGTGTGAGTCTTTTTATTCGCCACTCTGCAGTACACTATAATGAATACAACATCAGTGTTAAGTTGACTTGCTGATAACATGCAGTCGGAGAGAAAGGTAATAAACGACGTAGTTGTTTGTGGAGGTTGTAAGACAAAGAGGAAATGCAATGTGGAGGGAGATTTGTCTTGGAGATAAAGCGCTGTTGAATATTTCATCTAAAAGAGTTCCTGAGAGAGATTACAACAGCAACAACATAAAATATGATGGCGGATAATGTGGTGTAAATTTAGTCAGTCTATTTTACAATGAGATGCATTAAATCTCCTGCAAGCAAGGCTTTGTCAAACACCCCACATGCTGTTTCACTGCTACAAATGACCTTCAGAGGTCTAGAGCTGTCACTAAAATGGTCGCTGTCACCTCCAGGCTTCTACAGTGTTTTCCAGTATTATTGGTTTATTCGGGAAACACCATTAGGTTTTGCAGCAGCAAATATCCTTCTGGGATCCACACAAAAACACCACAAGTGACAAAACACTGATGCACTGATACACAATAACAGACACACAAATGTATAATGCACTGATACACAAACAATAGAATAATGGTGTGTCTGTGTGTCTGTGTGTGTAGATAGTGTGTCATAGAGTGTGTTAGAGTGTCTGTGTGTGTTAGTGTGTCTGTGTGTGTTAGTGTGTCTGTGTGTGTAGATAGTGTGTCATAGAGTGTGATAGAGTGTCTGTGTGTGTAGATAGTGTGTCATAGAGTGTGTTAGAGTGTCTGTGTGTGTTAGTGTGTCTGTGTGTGTAGATAGTATGATAGAGTGTGATAGTGTGTCATGGAGTGTCTGTGAGTGATAGAGTGTGATATTGTGTGATAGAGTGTGATAGAGTGTGATAGTGTGTGATAGAGTGTGATAGTGTGTGATAGAGTGTCTGTGTGTAGATATAGTGTGATAGAGTGTCTGTGTGTAGATAGAGTGTGATAGAGTGTCTGTGTGTAGATATAGTGTGATAGAGTGTCTGTGTGTAGATAGAGTGTGATAGAGTGTCTGTGTGTAGATATAGTGTGATAGTGTGTGATAGAGTGTCTGTGTAGATAGAGTGTGATAGAGTGTCTGTGTGTAGATAGAGTGTGATAGTGTGTGATAGAGTGTCTGTGTGTAGATAGAGTGTCTGTGTGTAGATAGAGTGTCTGTGTGTAGATAGAGTGTGATAGTGTGTGATAGTGTGATAGTGTCTGTGTGTAGATAGAGTGTGATAGAGTGTCTGTGTGTAGATAGAGTGTGATAGAGTGTCTGTGTGTAGATAGAGTGTGATAGAGTGTCTGTGTGTAGATAGAGTGTGATAGAGTGTCTGTGTGTAGATAGAGTGTGATAGAGTGTCTGTGTGTAGATAGAGTGTGATAGAGTGTCTGTGTGTAGATAGTGTGATAGAGTGTCTGTGTGTAGATAGAGTGTGATAGAGTGTCTGTGTGTAGATAGAGTGTGATAGAGTGTCTGTGTGTAGATAGAGTGTGATAGAGTGTCTGTGTGTAGATAGAGTGTGATAGAGTGTCTGTGTGTAGATAGAGTGTGTGTGATTTCACAGCCCCTATTGGGCAATGAGATGTTGTTTGACAAACAAGCACAACAAGTAACAAAACACCGAGATGCGGTTTAATAAAAAACGTAATAAAAATAAAAACCGTGTTATTTTTATTGAGTGATTTAACGGGGTAATCTTCAGTTCAACCAATAACAAAGCTGACACCCCGCCACTGATTTGGCTGGGGAAATGACCCCTTTCAAATTCATAGACAGAGCTACAGATACAAGGGACTGACCTTGTGCAGTTGCAGTTCTACCCATGTGTTGAGACGACACAATGTTTTGTTATCGATTACATTGTTTCCAAACCACTTTTAAATGTATTATTTTGAACTAGGCAAATCAGTTAAGAACAAATTCTTATTTACAACGACGGCCTACCCCCGGCCACACCCGGACTCCCAATCACAGCTGGATGTGATACAGCCTGGATTCGAACCAGGGACTGTAGGGACTCCTCTTGCTTAGACCGCTGCGCCACTCGGACAGGTGAAGCAAAGCAAGCTATTCTTTCGGGTTCTGATGGGGTACGACAGTTGAACTCAGCTCATATTCATAATTCATATTTTCTTCAAGAATCCGTGGGTATATGTACAGTGGGGAGAACAAGTATTTGATACACTGCCAATTTTGCAGGTTTTCCTACTTACAAAGCATGTATCAAATACTTATGTCATGCAATGAAATGCAAATTAATTACTTAAAAATCATACAATGTGATTTTCTGGATTTTTGTTTTAGATTCCGTCTCTCACAGTTGAAGTGTACCTATGATAAAAAATTACAGGCCTCTACATGCTTTGTAAGTAGGAAAACCTGCAAAATTGGCAGTGTATCAAATACTTGTTCTCCCCACTGTATATACATACATAATTAATTTAAAAGTTAAATGGATGTAGCAGGTTAAGTCGCTTTAAAGGGTATAGTCAGGTTAAGTCAAAGTAATGCGCTATCACAAAGTCCTACTTTACACGGGGAATAACAGGCACCTCGGGGGGTTTGTGTTACATGGCAAATATACCACGGCTAAGGGCTGTGTCCAGACACTCCACGTTGCGTCGTGCTGAAGAACAGACCTTAGCCGTGGTATATTGGCCATATATCACAAACCCCCGAGGTGCCTTATTGCTGTCATAAACAGGTTTTTACCAACTATAATTAGAGCAGCAAAACTAAATGTTTTGTCATACCTGTTGTATATGGTCTGATATACCACGGATGTCAGCCAATCAAATCAAAATCAAATGTATTCATGAAGCCATTCTTACATCAGCACCTACAAAACACAGGTGGGAAAAGGCTACCTAAGTATGATTCTCAATCAGAGACAACGAACGACACCTGCCTCTGATTGAGAACCATACCAGGCCAAACACAAAAAACACAACATAGAAACAAGAACATAGACTACCCACCCCAACTCAAGCCCTGACCAAACTGAAACAAAGACATAACAAAGGAACTAAGGTCAGAACGTGACAATAATGCACAGTATATTTTCAGTATTTTGCAATGACTATAGTCAATGCTTACGTGTTCAATGTTTAAGCTGCTTTTGAAAGCAAAAGTCGAAATGAAAATTTTATTAGTATTGTTGAATTAAATATTCCTAATTTCAAGCTAGGACTGATGGTTTGGTTAGCTAAACTACCAAGTATGTTTGTGTGGATACAACAGCAACTCCTGTACTGTAGCTATATAGTAAAGTTGCTAGCTACTTCAGTGGATGTTTAACACATTTCTAGAGGCAAATGTGCTAAAGTATAGCCATGGTATAAAAAGGATATATCAATAATTAGTTATGGAGACGCCTTCCACGCCCGTTCAGGATTTTCCATAGAACGCATAGCCCCTTTTTAATTATTGGTTACTTAGTTTCACAAAGGGATTCTTTTCAGTTGTACCACAGTCCATAGTTTGACCGCTGTGATGACAGCTTACTGCCACAGATGCATTAGAGTGTGGATGATTGTGGAGCTAAAACGATGACTTTCCTCAGACATATCAGTGGCAATTTTCTGCCATACTTCCCTTTCGCTACGATGCAGCAGAGGATGGCTAAGCCTTAGCCATCTCTCAGTGAGAGGGGAGGGTTTTGATTCACACCTAGCTAACCCAGCTAGCTAATCTCTCTCTCCCTTTCTCTCACCCTCCCTACCTCACTCCATCCCTCCCCAGCTAACAATTATAGAGAGAGAATGTTTTTTTTTTGTGTTTAAAAAAATAAAGTTTTACCTGTTTAAGTGTCCAGTTTTCAATTAGGGGAACATTCTATCTATTTTAACTAAAACCTTGTAAGAATCCTCTTAGCATCTTTTGATATTCCATTTTGGAGAACAGAACATAGTGGTTATCACGTTCTCAGAATATACCATATTAATGTTCTAGACGTGTTCTATACATGTTTCATGAGACGGGACAAAAATAAAGGTCATGTGTCCAGTCTACTGTGGGTTAATAAGATAATATTTCATCAACGTCCAACCAAACATACTGTATAATCTTCTTATTTACATTTTAGCCTGATTACGTCAAATAAACGTTCCCTTGGTTACATAAAATAAAATGGTTTGCAAGTTCAAATCCCCTGACAAGGTTAAAAAAAAAAAGGTTGTTCTGCCTCTGAACAAAGCTGTTTACCCACTGTTCCTAGGACGTCATTGAAAATAAGAATGTATTATTATGTCTAGTTAATAAATAAAGGTAAAATAAATAAATACACAGAACATGGTTGCCATGTTCTCGGGAACATAATATGCTGTCGTCATGGGAACATTGCAAGAACATTTCTGCTTATCAGTTGTCAGGACATTGCCTGATGGTCCCGAAGAAACATTCTACAAAAATAAAAAAGTTTCTGTTGCCAAGCCCATCAAGGCCCTGATTGGTCCACCACTGATCCAGTCACAGCTATTTTTTTCTATTGGCAAGGTGAGGGTTACTCACACAGTGCATCTTACATATTTGTTCATTTATACAGTAATTATTATTCAACAGCGCTCACCTGAGATATGAAATCACAACTTCTTGGTTCACGATACTCTAATCTTCCTTTTGTGCCACTAGGTCCGTGTCATGTATCGGATAATCCAACAATTTTTTTTATTTAATTGACTTAATTCAGCGATTTTAAGGGTTTCAGTATAGTTGTATAATGATGGAGAGGCATATTATTCAGTTTTAATGATACTCCTGAATCACCATGTACTTTAAAACAGAGCTCAGATTTACTTCAATGTGCATTCCCTCTTTCCCTTATCAAGTCCTTTCAGATTGACTTTACTGTCCTGCCTAAAGGACAGGACAGGGCCTAACTATACTGGCCATTCCCTAGAGATATCCCTTACTGTGCCAGTGGTAAGGGTGTCTGTCATTTGGGGCTTGTGTGCCTTGGTTTGAGACTGGCAAAGGGAAATCACCCTACTCTCACATTCTTAGCTAAATATGTTACCGTCATTATTAATGACAATAATGACATGAAATGTGTCTAGAACGTTGCTATCTTGTGTTCTGAGAACATGGCAACCGTGTTCTTTGTATGTTTGGGGAGACATGGCTTGGAATATTCCCAAGCCACAGAAAACTGGACACATGATGAATGTTCTTGCAAACTTTTCCATTAATCATTTCTCGAAAATAATCTTAATTTCTGAGAAAATGGAAACCACGTTTCCCGGGTAAGTTCTATTGGACATTAAGGGAATGGTCTCTAAGAAAAGTCCATACACATCATGAGAACATTCCCATGAAAATGTTAGTTAATGACATGTTTTTTAAAGTTGTGGGAATGTTTGTTGTTAGCTGGGTCTCTACCTTCCTGTCCCCTTCATCCACCCCCATTCCCTCTCTGGTGTTAGTCTCAGTTTGTGAGGTGACTCATCTCCCTGTGTCGATATTGCCTCAGTGCCTCCCAAGGTCTTGGACCGGATACATGGCTCTCCCACCGCTGTGTATCTCTACGCCTCTCTACCCACCAGGCAACAACACAACATGTCCTTCCTGTTGATCGCACACACACACACACACACACACACACACACACACACACACACACACACACACACACACACACACACACACACACACACACACACACACACACGCACGCACGCACGCACGCACACACACACACGCACGCACGCACGCACGCACGCACTGGTTACCTAAAATACATGTTCTCCGGGTTACCTAAAATACATGTTCTCCAGGTTACCTAAAATACATGTTCCC
Source organism: Oncorhynchus tshawytscha (assembly GCF_018296145.1). NCBI lineage: Eukaryota > Metazoa > Chordata > Actinopteri > Salmoniformes > Salmonidae > Oncorhynchus > Oncorhynchus tshawytscha. The sequence goes on from NC_056454.1 coordinate 48,635,408, forward strand.
AGGTTACCTAAAATACATGTTCTCCAGGTTACCTAAAATACATGTTCCCCTGGTTATCTAAAATACATGTTCCCCCGGTTATCTAAAATACATGTTGCCCTGGTTACCTAAAATACAAAACAAATGAAACATTTTACCCTGGTTATATAACATTTATTTCCCCATTGTTACGTAAAATACAACAACAACACAAAAATCTAAATTTTCCCCTGGTTATATAAAATACAAAATATTGAAAAATGTCTAAGCCGGCGCTGCCAGTCTCTTATACTTCATGGAGCACATGTTGCCTCCAGACTCTTGGACAGTGTCCCTTCCAAACACCCACGTATGTACAGCAATGGTTCTCCAGCTTGAGTAGAACAGGAGGAAAAACAAAGACTTGAATAAATACTTGATTAACAGAGCCACTCCAAACTAAATCCTGTCTAAAGCGCTCGAGATCTCCACTCTTCCACACACAACATGGTTCTAAAGCTCTGATGATCTCCACTCTTCCACACACAACATGGTTCTAAAGCTCTGATGATCTCCACTCTTCCACACACAACATGGTTCTAAAGCTCTCATGATCTCCACTCTTCCACACACAACAGGGTTCTAAAGCGCTCAAGATCTCCACTCTTCCACACACAACATGGGTTCTAAAGCTCTCAGATCTCCACTCTTCCACACACAACATGGTTCTAAAGCGCTCAAGATCTCCACTCTTCCACACACAACATGGTTCTAAAGCTCTCAAGATCTCCACTCTTCCACACACAACATGGTTCTAAAGCTCTGATGATCTCCACTCTTCCACACACAACATGGTTCTAAAGCGCTCAAGATCTCCACTCTTCCACACACAACATGGTTCTAAAGCTCTGATGATCTCCACTCTTCCACACACAACATGGTTCTAAAGCGCTCAAGAAAGCTCTCATGATCTCCACTCTTCCACACACAACATGGTTCTAAAGCTCTCAAGATCTCCACTCTTCCACACATAACATGGTTCTAAAGCTCTCAAGATCTCCACTCTTCCACACACAACATGGTTCTAAAGCTCTGAAGATCTCCACTCTTCCACACACAACATGGTTCTAAAGCGCTCAAGATCTCCACTCTTCCACACACAACATGGTTCTAAAGCTCTCAAGATCTCCACTCTTCCACACACAACATGGTTCTAAAGCTCTCATGATCTCCACTCTTCCACACATAACATGGTTCTAAAGCTCTCAAGATCTCCACTCTTCCACACACAACATGGTTCTAAAGCTCTGATGATCTCCACTCTTCCACACACAACATGGTTCTAAAGCGCTCAAGATCTCCACTCTTCCACACACAACATGGTTCTAAAGCTCTCAAGATCTCCACTCTTCCACACACAACTTGGTTCTAAAGCGCTCAAGATCTCCACTCTTCCATACACAACATGGTTCTAAAGCTCTCAAGAACTCCACTCTTCCACACACAACATGGTTCTAAAGCGCTCAAGATCTCCACTCTTCCATACACAACATGGTTCTAAAGCTCTCAAGAACTCCACTCTTCCACACACAACATGGTTCTAAAGCGCTCAAGATCTCCACTCTTCCACACACAACATGGTTCTAAAGCTCTCAAGATCTCCACTCTTCCACACACACAACAGGGTTCATGTGCTTCGTATGTCCAGAGCTCTTGCTGATTGAACCCACATCTACCTAATTGTATCTGTTTGTCATCTATTTGTTAAATCATGAATCCAACGTTTGATCCCGTTGGCTATTTATTGGTTGTGACTCGTCACTGTAATAAGAACACGGAGGAGATTGAGATCGGTAGTTCTTTTTTTATTTATCTGGCCTTTTCTTTTCTGTTTGTTATCGCTCTTTATAGGACCTGACTTGTCAAGACGTTGGATATTGCTATGGGAGGATATTGCTACATTTTTAGCCCTTCCCCTTTCTGTTTGTTGTTGTTGTTGTTTTGTTCTCCTCCAAGGTCAGCTCAGGGGGATAGGAGAAACACAATGTGATGCAATGGAGCTCCATCAGCAACAATATCACACTGCCACAGTGTCAAGTCGCTAGCTGGCTGCTAAATTAAAGCTTAATTAACATTTCCCTTTTTTTGAGAGCGAGGTTTTATTACCAGACGAAGACGGGTCCCGGGGTGATTTCACAACCGTTATTATATAATGGCAGCAAGGTCTCTCTGGTTCTCGAATGCAGGAACAGCAGCTGTATTAGGGGCTATAAACTTTAAAGGAAAGCTTTAATTTGTTTGGGAATCAGTCCTGTACCACGTATTAACCTTTTACTGCAGACCGCTTGAAGTTTGCCAAAAGGTACCTAAAGAATCTCAGACCATAAGAAACAAGAATCTCTGGTCTGATGAAAGCAAGATTGAACTCCTTGGCCTGAATGCCAAGCATCATGTCTAGAGGAAACCTGGCAGCATCCCTATGGTGAAACATGGTGGAGGCAGCATCATGCTGTGGGGATGTTTTTCAGTGGCAGGGACTGGGAAAATAGACAGGATCTAGGGAAAGATGAACAGAGCAAAGTACAGAGAGATCCTTGCTGAAAACATGCTTCAGAGCACTCAGGACCTCAGACTGAGGCGAAGGTTCACCTTCCAACAGGACAACGACCCTAAGCACACAGCTAAGACAATGCAGGAGTGGCTTTGGGACAAGTCTCTGAATGTCCTTGAGTGGCTCAGCCAGAGCCCAGACTTCATCGTGATCGAACATCTCTGGAGAGACCTGAAAATAGCTGTGCAGCAACACTCCCCATCCAACCTGACAGAGCTTGAGAGGATGTGCAGAGGAGAATGGGAGAAACTCCCCAAATACAGGTGTGCCAAGCTCGTAGCATCATCATACCCAAGAAGACTAAAGGATGTAATTGCTGCCAAAGGTGCTTCAACAAAGTACTGAGTAAAAGGTCTGAATACTTATGTAAATGTGATGTTTCCGTTAAAAAAAAAACATTTTTAAAAATTGAAATAAATAATCAAACCTGTTTTTGCTTTGTCATTATGGGGTATTGTGCATAGATTAATGAGGGGAAAAAAATAATTTCATCCATTATAGAATAAGGCTGTAACGTAACATGTGGAAAAAAATCTTACTTTAAATATTTTCCAAAGGCAACATATGTACAGTTGAAGTTGGAAGTTTACACCCACTTAGGTTGGAGTCATTACAACTCGTTTTCAACCACTCCACACATTTCTTGATGACAAACTATAGTTTTGGCAAGTCGGTTAGGATATCTACTTTGTGCATGACACAAGTAATTTTTTTCAACAATTGTTTAAAGACAGATTTTTTTCATTTATAATTCACTGTATCACAATTCCAGTGGGTTCGGAATGTTGACCATGCCTTTAAACAGCTTGGGAAATTGATGTCATGGCTTTAGAAGCTTCTGATTGACATAATGGCTAATTGACATAATTTGAGTTAATTGGAAGTGTATCTGTGGATGTATTTCAAGGCCTACCTTCAAACTCAGTGCCTCTTTGCTTGACATCATGGGAAAATCAAAAGATATCAGCCAAGACCTTAACAAGTCTGGTTCATTCTTGGGAGCAATTTTCAAACACCTGAAGGTACCACGTGTATCTGTACAAACAATAGTACGCAAGTATAAACACCATGGGACCATGCAGCCGTCATACCACTCAGGAAGGAGACGCGTTCTGTCTCCTAGAGATGAAGGTACTGTGGTGCGAAAAGTGCAAATCAATCCCAGAACAACAGCAAAGGACCTTGTGAAGATGCTGTAGGAAACAGGTACACAAGTATCTGTATCCACAGTAAAACGAGTCCAATATCGACATAACCTGAAAGGCCGCTCAGCAAGGAAGAAGCCAGTGCTCTAAAACCGCCATAAAGCCAGACTACGGTTTGCAACTGCACATTGGGACAAAGATCGTACTTTTTTGGAGAAATGTCCTCTGGTCTGATGAAACAAAAATATAACTGTTTTGCCATAATGACCATCGTTATGTTTGGAGGAAAAAGGGGAAGGCTTGCAAGTTGAAGAACACCATCCCAAATGTGAAGCACGGGGGTGGCAGCATCATGTTGTGGGGGTGATTTGCTGCAGGAGGGACTGGTGCACTTCACAAAATAGATGGCACCATGAGGAGGGAAAATTATGTGGATATATTGAAGCAACATCACAAGACATCAGTCAGGAAGTTAAAGCTTGGTCGCAAATGGGTCTTCCAAATGGACAATGACTCCAAGCATACTTCCAAAGTTGTGGCAAAATGGCTTAAGGACAACAAAGTCAAGGTATTGGAGTGGCCATCACAAAGCCCTGACCTCAACTCATAGAACATTTGTGGGCAGAACTGAAATAGCGTGTGCGATCAAGGAGTCCTACAAACCTGACTCAGTTACACCAGCTCTGTCAGGAGGAATGGGACAAAATTCACCCAACTTATTGTGGGAAGCATGTTGAAGGATACCCGAAACATTTGACCCAAGTCAAACAATTTAAAGGCAATGCTACCAAATACTAATTGAGTGTATGTAAACGTCTGACCCTCTGGGAATGTAATGAATAAAACAAAAGCGGAAATAAATCATTCTCTCTAATATTATTCTGACATTTTACATTCTTAAAATAAAGTGTCAATCCTAACTGACCTAAGATTGGGAATTTTTACTAGGAGTAAATGTCAGGAATTCTGAAAAACTGACTTTAAATGTATTTGGCTAAGTTCTATGTTAACTTCTGACTTGAACTGTATATATATATATATATATATTTACTGTATATAATGTCCTTTAGTGAACGTTCTCTCTGGATTGGCGTTAGAGTGTTGATTAGTGACGAGTGAAAGTCAGACTGGGTTTAAGTGGGACTTTAAACTTAGACCTTGAACTACTGAAACAATGCATTTTTTTTTATTTTTTTTACTTGACCTTTATTTAACCAGGCAAGTCAGTTAAGAATAAATTCTTATTTTCAATGACTGCCTAGGAACAGTGGGTTAACTGCCTTGTTCAGGGGCAGAATGACAGATTTGTACATTGTCAGCTCGGGGGTTTGAACTTGCAACCTTCCAGTTACTAGTCCAACGCTCTAACCACTAGGCTACCCTGCCACCCCAATGATTTGATTTGACGTCTTTAAAAGCAGACTGACAATGTTCATGTAAAAAAATAAAAATAATAATAATATCTATTTCCTCAAAATGCTTAACTGTAATTGTTCTTTACCTTAACATGTTCAAATCAGCGTGTTGTGTATGTTCTGTAACACACAACCAACAAGAGGCCAAAGCCTCTCTGTTAACTTTCTAGTGTTTTTCTCTCTAACCCCAGATGGCTCTGAATTGCATTGCCAGTTCTCCTGTGCCATAGATTCTCTGGTGTTACTGAATCCCAAACGGCATCCTATTCATGATACAGTGCACTGCTTATGACCAGGCCTTGGCCAAAAGCAGTGCACTATATAGGGAATATGGGTGCCCATTGGGACGCGATCTGTGTCTCAGTGTCAGCAGACTGGAGCTGCACTCCTTGTACCCTCAGATTCTTCTATTGAATCAGCTGTCATTGAGTTACACACTCAACAACTCGCCTGTACATAGCTTCTGTCAAATACAGAGTCATGGACCCGCTGTCATCTCTCTGAACTCCTTTACACTCTCCGTAAAGAGAGAAAAAGAGAGACGATCAGAGGAAGGAAGTACACTTTCCACACTCTGTATATGCTGCAACATATACAACTCAGAAATTCTAATCAAAATCTAGTAAATAATGTATATGTCACATGCGCAGAATACAAAAGGTGGAGTAGAGGTTCCAGTGAAATGCTTACTTACAAGGCCTTGACCAAAATAATATCCCTTAGTTTTGATTAAACTGGTAGTTAGTGGATGTTATACTCTCTCTCTGTGGTGTGTAATATAGTTACATATCGTTATTATTATTATAGAAAATGAGCTTAAAATGTGTCGTTATTATGGGATTTCTGTCACCTTTAACTAACATGTCAACTTAGGTGACATTAAAACTACAATGATTGAAAAAAAAAAAAAACTACTGTAATAACATCACGTTGTGTTATATAATGAGTGAATATTTTTCTTAGTTACAGAGGTAAACCTCTAATTAACCAGATGCAACATGCAAAGCTTGAAGTGGCATAATGGTTGAGAGGACAGCAAATGATGAGTGTTTTGAGTTTTACTTATCCATGTCCTCTGTCATAATTGATATACTTACTGTCACCCAGTGATATGAGAGGGAAGACAGTTTCATTCGGAAACAGGATCAAAGGTTTTTAAGCTAAAATGGAAATTATGAAAACTTAATTGTCATTAAAAACAGTAATCTATGGTGCATTACTGGGTGTTTTAATAAACAGTTTGATATATTTAAAGTGTCAAAATGTTTTGCCATTGAACTCTAATGGATGACTATTCGTTAGCCAGGATCCCAAATTGCACCCTATTCCATCTAAGTTGTGCACTACATAGGGATAGGGTGATCATTTGGGATGCCGTTTTAGTCTTTTCAAATATTGAGGTGGCGCTCCTGCAAAAACGACGGACTAAAAGCCAAACGATTATGTTGGTTTACACATCTTGACTTATGGACTTTAGGTTAATAGTATACAGTTACTATTCTAGGGACGATACTTCATCTTTCCAAGTGAGGACTCCCGTGTGGTGCTGTACAAGGGGTGTCACTACAGTCCCTGGTTCGCAATCCAGGGGGATCGGGGGTAGGCTGTCATTGTAAATAAGATTTTGAAGAATACTCTTCTTTCTAGGTATTTTTGTTGTTGTTCTATTTTCTAGAAATGTATTTAAAGAGGATGTCTTTGTTTCGACGCCTTCCATGTACAGTGGGGTCCGGAGTTTTTGGATCCCTTGATGAAGATGTGCATACAATACTGTAAACAATTACTGAGCTATATTCTATATAAAAAAAATAATAATAGTTGAAACGTAATTTTAATAACTAATTGCTCCGAGAAAAAGATGTTTCTTTAAACAAGTGATAAATACACCCTGTCCTTACATTTGAGTAATTTAGCAGACAGACTTATGCTTACGTGTCTTGCTCAAGGGAACATCAACAGCTTTTTTTAACCTAGTTGCCTTGGAGATTCAAATCCTTTTGATTACAGGCCCAATGCTCTTAACCACTAGGCTACCTGCAGCCCTCCCCTTGTGAGGAAAACAAGACTGAGGACCTTTTTCTAAAATGTTTTAAGAGATTAGAGAACACATTGGGACGGATCTTAGACCAGTCCCCCATACAGAATCTTTCCAGGTCCTTGATATCCTTCGTCTGAGCTTATGGACTGACATCTTTAATTTAAACCACAGGATTTCAATGGGGTTAAAATCTGGAGACTGACATGGCCATTACAAAATCTTCATTTTGTTTTTAATGAACCATTTTGTTGTGGATTCTGATGTGTGCTTGGGGTTATTGTCTTGCTGGAAAATCAAATACAGCCAAGTTTCAGCCTTCTGGCAGAGACAACTAGGTTTTTTGGCTCAAAGGTCCTGGGACTTGGTAAAGTTCATGATGCGGTTGACCTTAACAAGGCCCCCAGGACCAGTGGAATCAAAGATCCACCACCATATTTGACAGTAGGGATGAGGTATTTTGTGCACAGGCATGTTCTTTGCGAAGGCCAAACCCACCACCGGTGGCCAAAAAACTAAATTTTTGTGTGTCATCTGACCATAGCGGCAGTTCCGAACCAAGTCCCAATGCGATTTAGGCTTTTATCTGTGTTGGATGACATGATACTGTCATGTGACTCATCTGTATCATGGAATCCAATCATTCCAGACTCCACCGTTGATGTTGCTGATTGGAAAAACACCTAATTATCGTATGTAAATATACCATTGGCTCTTTTCCTTACTAGTCTGAAGAAATAAGGACAATTTCAACACTTTCATTTTCATTCCACATTTCAGGCCAGACTTCAACAGTTATTGATGGTAGGATTCATTCCACATTTCAGGCCAGACTTCAACAGTTATTGATGGTAGGATTCATTCCACATTTCAGGCCAGACTTCAACAGTTATTGATGGTAGGATTCATTTCACATTTCATGCCAGACTTCAACAGTTATTGATGGTAGGATTCATTCCACATTTCAGGCCAGACTTCAACAGGTAAACCCAGAGGGCTCTGGTGCTCGTACTATACCGTCTGTACATTATTAGACAAAAATCCATTCCCCCATTCTATAGCAACTCCTTTTTCTTGCTCAACTTTCCTATTAAGAAGTCTGTGAAGCTGAAGCTGATAGACTAGAAGCTTTGTGAGACCAAGTCACATGGTCACATCGAATCAGTGGACAGGCCTGAAACGCTGTGTTCCTTTTGCCACCAACTCTGCAGGATGAAAACTGTGTTCCTTTTGCCACCCACTCTGTAGGATGAAAACTGTGTTCCTTTTGCCAGCCACTCTGTAGGATGAAATTGGTGTTCCTTTTGCCAACCATTCTGTAGGATGAAATTGGTGTTCCTTTTGCCAACCAATCTGTAGGATGAAAACTGTGTTCCTTTTGCCACCCACTCTGTAGGATGAAAACTGTGTTCCTTTTGCCAACCATTCTGTAGGATGAAAACTGTGTTCCTTGTGCCAACCACTCTGTAGGATGAAAAGGGTGTTCCTTTTGCCAACCATTCTGTAGGATGAAAACTGTGTTCCTTTTGCCAACCACTCTGTAGGATGAAAACTGTGTTCCTTTTGCCACCAACTCTGTAGGCTGAAATTGGTGTTCCTTTTGCCAACCACTCTGTAGGATGAAAACGGTATTCCTTGTGCCAACCACTCTGTAGGATGAAAACTGTGTTCCTTTTGCCACCCACTCTGTAGGATGAAAAGGGTGTTCCTTTTGCCAGCCACTCTGTAGGATGAAAACGGTGTTCATTTTGCCAACCACTCTGTAGGACGAAAACTGTGTTCCTTTTGCCAACCACTCTGTAGGATGAATGCAAATGATGGTCCACTTAAACTTGAATGATGATTCATTGCATTGCTGGCTGCATGTTGAATGAATAACAGAAGGCAATTAGTTTATTGTACGAATCGTCCCTCCCACACAGTGGAATGAGATAGTGGAATCTCCTCTTAGCTTGCCTGACCTGTCAATGTGTCCCTGTTATATTGGATGGGGTAGGGGGGCATGTGTTTTTGCTATTTTCGATGGGGACGTGGACGTGGATGGGGGAGGGGGGCGGGGGTGGGGGGGCATTGTTAAGCACTGTGTGACAAGGTAAAGGGCAAGAGGTACCTATTAACTTGGGGATTGGCTGTTATCTCCTAACCCGGCGAGGCAGCTGCTGCGGGAGACAGGAAGGAGGAAGAGAGAGGACGTGGGTCTATGAATGTGTCATATAAAAGAGGTAGGATATACATACCAAATGGCACCCTATTCCCTATAGGAGCCCGGTCTATTCACTACAGGCACGGTCAAAAGTAGTGCACTATATAGGGAATAGGGTGCCATTTGGGATATAGTTGTAGGACTCCAGGCATATGGAAAATAGATAATGTTCCTTAATAGAGCCAATCCCATTCTAATGGAGCCGTTCAGCTGGATTGACATGGTTTTTCTTTTGTCCTCCATATATTGCTAATCAAAAAGCCAACACATTCATGCTACATCAGAGGAAAGCTACATTTCCTTCAGAAAGTATTCACACTCCTTGACTTTTACCACATTTTGTTGTGTTACAGCCTGAATTTAAAATGGATTAAATTTAGATTATTTTTATTTTTTTGTCTCTGGGCCTACAAACAATAACCCATCATGTCAAAGTGGTATTATGTTTTTAGATTATTTTTTTACAGATGGATTCAAAAATAAAAAGCTGAAATGTCTTGAGTCAATAAGTATTCCACCCATTTGTTATGGTAAGACTAAATACATTCAGGAGTGAACATGTGCTTAACAAGTCACATAATAAAAAAACAGACATTGAATATCCCTTTGAGAATGGTGGACATTTTTATTACATTTTGGATGGTATATCAATACACCCAGTCACTACAAAGATACTGGCGTCCTTCCTAACTCAGTTGCCAGAGAGGAAGGAAACATCTCAGGCATTTCCCCATGAGGCTTTAAAACAGTTACAGATTTGAATAGTTGTGATAGCAGAAAACTGAGGATGGATCAACAGCATTGTAGTTACTCCACAATACCTACTTGACAGAGGGAAAAGAAGGAAACCTTTACAGAATACAAATATTCCAAAACATGCATTCTGTTTGCAACAAGGAAATAATACCAGTAAAAATTTTATTTTTTATTTCAGTAAAAATTTTGCAAAGCCATTAACTTTTTGTCATGAATACAACTTTGTTTTTTGTTGCAAATCCAATACAACAAACACATTACCAGGTACCACCCTCCATATTTTCCAGCATAGTTGTGGCTGGATCATGATATGGGTATGCTTCTAATATTGAAGGACTGGGGAGTTTTTCAGGATACAAAATATGCGTAATGGAGGTAAGCACAGGCAAAATCCTAGAGGAAAACCTGGTTCAGGCTGCTTTCCACCAGACTGGGAGATGAATTCATCATTCATCAGGACAATAACCTACTACACAAGGACAAATCTATACTGGAGTTGCTGACAAAGAAGACTGAGAATGTTCCTGAGTTACAGTTTTGACTTAAATCTATTTGAAAATCAAGACCTGAAAATGGTTGTCTAGCAATGAACATCAACCAATTTGACAGAGCTTGAAGAATTTTGGAAATAATACTGGGCAAATGTTGCCCGATCCAGGTGTGGAAAGCTCTTAGAGACTTACCCCGAAAGACTCTTAGCTGTAATCGCTGCCAAAGATATTGACTCAGGGGTTGAGAATATTTCAGAATAAACATTTTTAATAAACATTTCTAAAAATATGTTTTCCCTTTGTAATTGTTGGGGTAGTGTGCGTAGATGGGTGAGATTAAAATAATTATACAAATGTTGAATTCAGACTGTAACACAATGAAATCTAGAATAAGGGGGATGAAGACACTGTACTCAGAGAGAGACTGAGTCTACATTTTAACACACAGCATGGTTCCAAGGTCTATAATTGACATTACTCTTCCATTATTAAAAAGGAATGAAGCACGTTTAGTTATTTTATAATCCTTTGTCATTGCAAATGACCTCACAGCATACATATTTTATGCAAAATCAGGTTGTTAGCGTAATGCTGCTAATGATCATGTTAAGTGATATACGACACACGGAGGAATATTCAATTGTGTTTAGACATAAAGTTAGTTATCATACCGGTCATATATCCTCTCTCATTGCCAGGATTCAACGTAACCAAATGAGACACCAGTGGCTGGACAGATTCCCATGAGTCTGAGTGGCAGAGTGACCCATGTGTGAATCTATTGGGAGGGGGTGGAAATGACTGGAAATGACTGGAAATGACTGTGTGTGTGTGTGTGTGTGTGTGTGTGCGTGTGTTCTTCTCTTTCCCCAGACCACACTCACACTCTGCCATCAGCACACCCATGTGAGCATTTAATGGAGTTTAATTAATTGTGGAAAGAGCCTGGCACCCCCCCCACCACCACCACCCCGGGGATGTGCTGCAGAATGTCCTGCAATCGGGACAGCTTACATAAAAGCAATTAGCTGTACCAAATGATCCCTGAGTCAATAAGGGGAAAAACAAACAGTGCATCTATTGAAACCTGTAAGTGTTCCGACCGGGGTCAATATGTTTCTGTTCCATTACACCTCTTAATTAAAAGATAAATCCTCTAGTAGGGCAACATGTTTTGTCATTTTAAATTATAATATTTGTTTTATCTTTCATTTTTATTGTACCTCATCTGTTGTTGAAAATGAAATGATCTGGTAGGATTTCGTTTTTATTTGTATAATGTGTAACACTGTTTTAGTTAAAACTCTTTTGGGGTAGGGGGCAGCATTTTCACTTTTGGATAAATAGCGTGCCCAGAGTGAACTGCCTCCTACTCTGTCCCAGATGCTAATATATGCATATCATTATTGGTATTGGATGGAGAACACTCTGAAGTTTCTAAAACTGTTTGAATGATGTCTGTGAGTATAACAAAACTCATATGGCAGGCGAAAACCTGAGAAAAATCCAATCAGGAAGTGGGACATCTGAGGTCTGTAGTTTTTCAAAGCTTGGCCGACTGAATACACATTGAGATATGGATAAAGTTGCACTTCCTACGGCTTCCACTAGATGTCAACCGTCTTTAGAAACTTGAATGAGGATTCTACTATAATGGAGGGGCTCATGAGACCATTTTGAGTCAGTGGTCTTGCAGAGTGTCTCAGTCTCGTGTCGCATTCTCCCGACAGAGTTACCTCTCGTTCCAGTGCTTTTCTTCAGACAAAGGAATTCTCCGGTTGGAACATGATTGATGTTTTATGTTAAAAACATCCTAACGATTGATTCCATACATCGTTTGCCATGTTTCTAAAGGACTGGAACGGAACATTTCGAGTTTTTGTCTGGACAAAGTGCCTGCGCCTCATGAAGATGGATTTACTGGGCTGAACACGCTAACAATGGCTGTTTGTTTTTTTGACTTGGCTATGACCTAACATACTCCTATGTTGTGCTTTCGGCTGTAAAGCATTTTTGAAATCGGACACGATGGGTAGATAAACAAGATGTTTATCTTTCATTTGCTGTATTGGACTTGTTCATGTGTGAAAGTTACATATTAAAAAAGAAAAATGGATTTTGCGCACTGCCTTTTCAGCGGAATGTTGTCGAGGGGTTCCTCTAGCGGAACGCCTGCCCTAGAAAGGTTTTAAGAGACCTTGACCGTGCATTTTACATCAGTTACCTCATGTATTTGGAGAACTGACATATGAATCAAAACCAGGGTTTGATCGGTGACAAATAGGAAGTATTGTGCTTCACCAGCAGGGTAGCCTAGTGGTTAGAGTGTAGAGGTGGCAGGGTAGCCTAGTGGTTAGAGTGTAGAGGCGGCAGGGTAGCCTAGTGGTTAGAGTGTAGAGGTGGCAGGGTAGCCTTGGTTAGAGTGTAAGGCGGCAGGGTAGCCTAGTGGTTAGAGCGTAGAGGCGGCAGGGTAGCCTAGTGGTTAGAGTGTAGAGGCGGCAGGGTAGCCTAGTGGTTAGAGGGTAGAGGCGGCAGGGTAGCCTAGTGGTTAGAGGGTAGAGGCGGCAGGGTTTGGTTAGAGTGTAACGGAGGGTGCCTGTGGTTAGAAAAATAAAACGGCAGGGTAAAACTAGTGGTTAGAATGTTGGACTAGTAACCGGAAGGTTGCAAGTTCAAACCCCGAGCTGACAAGGTACAAATCTGTCGTTCTGCCCCTGAACAGGCAGTTAACCCACTGTTCCTAGGCCGTCATTGAAAATAAGAATTTGTTCTTAACTGACTTGCCTGGTTAAAAAAAATAAAACCTAAAACAAGTTTTGGTTTTCATCAACGCAGAGAATAGAAATCATCTAGAGATACATCGTTCTGTTCTTCGTTCTGTGCAGGTAGCCTAGTGGTTAGAGTGTAGGGGCAGCAGGTAGTCTAGTGGTTAGAGCGTTAGGGCCAGTAACCAAAAAGTTGCTGGATCAAATCCCTGAGCAGACAAGCTAAAAATCTGCCCTTTGAACAAGGCAGTTAACCCACTGTTCCCCGGTAAACTGTCATTGTAAATAAGAATTAGTTCTTGACTGGCTTGTTAAAAGAAAGGTTACACAGACCTGGTCTCAGGGATGGCTTTCTCTCTGGAGGACCGATCAAGATGTTTCTGTGCTTTTCTTGTGGACTGGTCTTCAACGCTCTATAAAATGTCATGAATCGGTGCATCTTGGGTAATTCAAAAGGCAGATTGAGGACCTCTTTACACATTTGTTTTTTGTTTTCTATAATTAATTTATTTTTGGGGTGTATTGATGTATATTGATGTGTATTGATGTGTGTTTTGATCTGTATAAGTATGTATTTTGATGTGTATGGATGAGTATATTGATGTTTATAATGATGTGCATATTTGTTGTGTGTATTGATGTGTACATCAATGTGTATTGATGTGTATAGTGATGTGTATTGATGTGTATAATGTGTATAATTTTGTGTATATTGATGTTTAAATTGTGTATATTGATGTGTATAATTATGTGTATTGATGTGTATAATTATGTGTATATAGATGTTTAATTATGTGTATATTGATGTGTATAATGATGTGTATTCATGTGTATAATTATGTGTATATTGATGTTTAATTATGTGTATATTGATTTTTAATTATGTGTATATTGATGTGTATAATGATGTGTATTCATGTGTATAATTATGTGTATATTGATGTTTAATTATGTGTATATTGATGTTTAATTACGTGTATATTGATGTGTATTGATGTGTATACTGATGTGTATATTGATGTGTATATTGATGTTTAATTATGTGTATAATGATGTGTATATTGATGTGTATAATTATGTGTATATTGATGTGTATAATTATGTGTATATTGATGTTTAATTATGTGTATAATGATGTGTATATTGATGTGTATAATTATGTGTATATTGATGTTTAATTATGTGTATATTGATGTTTAATTATGTGTATATTGATGTGTATAATGATGTTTATTGATGTTTATTGATGTATATTAACTGGATCCATAAAAGGGGTTTTCAAAAGGTTCTCCTGTGAATACATTTAGATAGTGTAGTGCACGATAAAGGGAATAGGGTCCTGTTTGGGACGCACACATTGGATCCTAAGGCTACAAGGTCTTTCACCCGCATTACATCCCGAAGGGACCAATCTGTTTAGCATTAGACACAGAGACACACGGACAATTAATGAATGGAGAGCAAAGCCAGCCACCCTGGTCAAGTGGAGACACATGGACCAATGACAATAATGGATGGAAAACAAGCCAGCCACCCTTGATAAGCAGACACACACGGACCAATGACACTAGTGGATGGAAAGCAAAGCCAGCCACCCTGGTTATGGGTCTCTTGGTGCAACTAAAAGAGAACAATAGTGTTGTTTGGAGGGTGCCATGGTTAAGAGTTGTGGTGGCAGGATGAATGCAGTTGGGACTTGTTAACAGAGGAGGAGAAACACACACACACGCACAGAGTAGGGGACTTAGGGCACACAATGCATGGTGAAATCTGTGAATGTATTGTAATGTTTTAAAATTGTATAAACTGACTTAATTTTTCTGGACCCCAGAAGTAGATAGCTGCTACTTTGGCAGCAGCTAATGGGGATCCATAATAAATTCAAATACAAGCTTGGCACACCTATATTTGGGGAGCGATGCTGCACAGCTATTTTCAGGTTCAAGTCCATGTTCTGGCTGGGCCACTCAAGGACATTTAGAGACTGGTCCCGAAGCCACTCCTGCATTGTCTTGCCTTAGGGTTGTTGTCTTGTTGGAAGGTGAACCTTCGCCCCAGTCTGAGGTCCTGAGCACTCTGGAGCATGTTTTCATGATCCTGACTAGTCTCCCAGTCCCTGCTGCTGAAAAACATCCCCACAGAATGATTCTGCCACCACCATGCTTCACCGTAGGGATGGTGCCAGGTTTCCTCCAGACGTGATGCTTGGCATTCAGACCAAACAGTTCATTCTTGGTTTCATCAGACCAGATACTATTGTTTGTCATGGTCTGAGAGTCTTTAGGTGACTTTTGGCAAACTCCAAGCTGGCTGTCATGTGCCTTTACTGAGGTGTGGCTTCCGCCTGGCCACTCTACCATAAAGGCCTGATTGTTGGAGTGCTGCGGAGATGGTTGACCTTCTGGAGGGTTTTCCCATCTCAAAAGGTGAACTCCTGAACTCTGTTAGAGTGACCATCAGTTTCTTGGTAACCTCCCTGACCAAGGCCCTTCTCCCCAGATTGCTCAGTTTGGCCGGGGGGTCAGCTATAGGAAGAGTCTTGGAGGTTCCAAACTTCTTTCATTTAGGAATGATGGAGGCCACTATGTTCTTGGGGACCTTTAATGCTACAGACACTTTTTGGTTCCCTTCCCCAGATCTGTGTCTCGGCACAATCCTTTCTCGGAGCTCTATGGACAATTTCCTTAACTTCATAGTTTGGTTCTTGCTCTGACATGCACTGTCAGCTGTGGGACCTTTATATAGACAGGTGTGTGCCTTTCCAAATCATGTCCAATCAATTATATTTACCACAGGTGTACTCCAATCAAGTTGTAGAAACATCTCAAGGATTATCAATGGAAACAGGATGCACCTGAGCTCAATGTTGAGTCTCATAGCAAAGGGGATGAATACGTATCTAAATAAACTATTTCAGATTTTTATTTTTAATACATTTGCAGATAATTCTAAAAACCTAATTTATCTATGTCATTATTGCATGTTTCAATTATTATTATTTTTTTAAACGGCTAGATTGTGTTCTTGATCTTGTGTATTCTGAACTATGTAACTCCTATCTATCCTCTATCCTCTGATAATTTCCTCATAATCTCCCAGATGTCTTCTTCACAAGTTTAGTTGAAGTCAGAATTATGTAATTACACATGAATAGCAGTTACCTTTTGGGTATATCTATTTAGGCAGAAATCTACATTTTGCCATTACATCATTTCTGCCCTCCGAATTAATATTTATTATATAAATAGGCCCGTTTAATTTTGTCTGGATTGCCATTCCAAATAAAATGAAATATTTTTTGCTCATATACTTTTAAAAAACAAGTTAGACAGGGCCATAAGCAAATACAAAATTGAGACATGACTGAAGAGTTAATCAGACAGGTATTTTCCTTTCCACGGTAGCAAAATCCTATCTATCTTTACTAACTTTCTATTCAAATGTATTGTAGTGAGATTTCTGTCTTTTGGGTTTGAATACAGAGTTTGCCCACTTCACCTGCAGACCCTTTTATTGGTAAACTACACAGTAATGATTAAAAAATAATAATTGTGATCCAATACTTAATATGGTATCACAATTTGGTTGTAATCCAGAAAGGTTCGAAAAATTATCTAGATCCTCTATGAGGCTATGAAGGGATCCAAGCTGTGAATAAAAAAAACATGAATCATCAGTATATTATTGTTATACCCTGGATTTCTAGCTCCTTGACATTAATGTTGGATCTGATTTTAAAAGCTAACATTTCGATGGTCGTCATAAAAAGATATGCCGATAGTGGACAACCTTGTTTTACTCCTCTTGACATTTTAATACCTTCTGAGAAGTAGACATCATTTACCATTTTACATGTATACATGTAGGGTTACTATACATAGCTTCATCCCGTTGTGTAAAAAAAATTATCCAAAATTGAAATATTCCAGACATTTATATGTAAATTCCAGTCGTGCTTTACCAAAAGCCTTTTCAAAGTCAGCTATGAATACTAGGTCTGGTTTCCCAAATGCTTCATAGGGTTCTATTGTTTCCAGTATTTGTCTTGTATTATCTCCAATGTATTGTCCATGTAAAAAACCTGTCTGATTAGGATGAATAATATCCGACAATACCTTTTAATTTTATTCGCTATGCATTTTGCTAGAATTTTTGCATCATATCGCGGAAGTGTAAAGGGCCTCCAATTGTTTAGACTGGACTGGAGCTTTATATTTACCACCTGGGTCTTGTTTCAGTAATAATTAAATCTGACCTTCATGTTGAGTATCTGATAATCTACAATATTTATAGGAGGGGTTAAACCATGCCAATAATGGTCATCTCAGTACATCAAAAAAAGGTTTGAATAAACTGGTATGCCATACAGCCCTGGAGTTTTCCCTGACTTTTCCCTGGCTTTAAACGCATCAAGAAGTTCCTCCTCTTTAACCTTCACATGAGTCTTTCTGTACAACTCTTAATTTTACATGATTAAAATAAATAAAAAACTTACAATTATGTGTCACACTCTGATCTGTTTCACCTGTCCTTGTGCTTGTCTCCACCCCCCACCAGGTGTCTCCCATCTCCCCTCATTATCACCTGTGTATTTATATCTACATTTTCTGTTTGTCTTTGCCAGTTCGTCTTGTCCCGTCAAGTCCTACCAGCATGTTCCTATGATTCCTGTGCTCTAGTCTTCCCAGTTGTGACCTTTCTGGCTGTTCTGATCCTGCCTGCCGTCCTGTACCTGCCTGACTCTGATTTTGATTATGATCGTTTGCCTGCCTTGACTTAACTTTAGCCTCCCCCTTGAACTATAATAAACTCTAGGACTCGTACTATCTCCCTCTCGTCTCTGGAGATGAGTGGAAGACTGCCTTTCACAGGGCTAGCGGGCACTAAGAGTACCTGGTGATGCCGTTCGGACTGACCAACGCCCCCGCAGTGTTCCAGACATGTTGAACCAATTTGTGTTTGTCGACCTCGACGACCTCCTCATCTATTCCCGTTAAGCTCAAGAGCACATCCCACATGTCCATTCATATTGAATTCCATTCAATTCGCTTCATTTTTCTAATATATTACACTTGAACTTTCTTGCTTAAGTTCCTCCAGTTATTTTGGTTACTTATTCTGTGCCTCTATGGTACAGTTTTTATTGCTATCTATCTGTAGTGTTAGTCCCTCCATTTCCTTTGTTAATATGGACTATTTTGTGTTAAAGATGCGTATTGAACTGCATGGCCTATAAAGGCACTATAAAAGTGTCCCATACAATAAGGAGATCTGCTGTACCTTGGCGATGTTGGAAAAAGTTAGGTTAATTCACATCAAAGAAAATAAATGAAAGACAAAACATTGTGTGTAAAAATGGTGTGCAGGTTTCGAAGCCCAAAACGGCTGGTATGAAAATCCCAACTATAAGTACAAATACAACTAAGTCAGTTAAACAGCAGATGCATTCTAATTGTACATTTTATACTCAGCAAATGGCAGATTGATTGTACATTAAATACTCAGAAAAATAAGATAAAAAAAGGAAGAACCATGCTTGATTATGTGTGTAAGTGTGAGAGTTAGACTACATGGAGGGGATTATTGGGTAGTTTGGTTCACCAGACTGACCCCCAGTCTTCATGGAGGGGATTATTGGGTAGTTTGGTTCACCAGACTGAGCCCAAGTCTTCATGGAGGGGATTATTGGGTAGTTTGGTTCACCAGACTGACCCCCAGTCTTCATGGAGGGGATTATTGGGTAGTTTGGTTCACCAGACTGAGCCCAAGTCTTCATGGAAAGGATTATTGGGTAGTTTGGTTCACCAGACTGACCCCCAGTCTTCATGGAGGGGATTATTGGGTAGTTTGGTTCACCAGACTGACCCCCAGTCTTCATGGAGGGGATTATTGGGTAGTTTAGTTCACCAGACTGAGCCCAAGTCTTCATGGAAAGGATTATTGGGTAGTTTGGTTCACTAGGCTGACCCCCAGTCTTAGCTTGAAGATTTTGTGCGATGATAAGGTTTTGGCAATGTGAATATAAGAATTCCATTCTGTATCTGATACATAATTGACTACGTGAGGTGTGGCAGTGGCGAGGGTGAAGGTTATCGCATTGTCTTGTTTTATCTGGGAGGTATAAATATTTTTAGATAAAAGTGCATAATTGGGGTACATTAATGTTGTAAATAGATGGAGCCAGGCAATTAGAGGAGGTGGCTTGTCTTGCAAATGTCTTTTGTATAATGAGTCATTTGTGTAGGTAGGACGCAAATCTACTGGCCCAGACAATGTTACAGTAAATGAGATAAGGGTACATTAATCTATAGTATAGAGTTAGAAAGCAAACCTGATGATCCAAACCACTAATCTTTCTGATGATACTAAAAGTTTTCATCACTTTGCTACGGACAATTTGAATATGATCTTTCCAGGACAACTTTTCATCAATTAGAACTCTAAAGAATCAAATCAAATCAAATCAAATGTATTTATATAGCCCTTCGTACATCAGCTGATATCTCAAAGTAATGTACAGAAACCCAGCCTAAAACCCCAAACAGCAAGCAATGCAGGTGTAGAAGCACGGTGGCTAGGAAAAACTCCCTAGAAAGGCCAAAACCTAGGAAGAAACCTAGAGAGGAACCAGGCTATGTGGGGTGGCCAGTCCTCTTCTGGCTGTGCCGGGTGGAGATTATAACAGAACATGGCCAAGATGTTCAAATGTTCATAAATGACCAGCATGGTCGAATAATAATAATAATAATAATAATCTAGTGATAAGAATCTAGTGGATGTCCAACTCAAGAGATGACAATGTGTGAATGCACATACAGTTGTAGCCGTTTGAGAAGGCACCAACTTGAGAGATGGGGAGATTTGATTATCCAATGTCAAGTCTTAGATGATGGAGCACAGATACACCTCTTTCCCCTGAAACACACAAGCATTTCTGTGCAGTCAGACCTTTTGATTATTTTGTGCCACCAGGGACACAATAATATGCTCTCCTGAATGTCCAAGTGTGACCCTCCCTCCCCATGGGTTACTGCTGCCAGTGTTGCCAGCACTGCCACTACCTGGTTGGGGGTATCCCACCGAGATTCCCACCTGCTAGGTACAAGGTTGTCAAGGTTTTCATGCTCTCCCACCTGGGGACTCTGGCTTTGTTGGACCGACCCTGCCAGGCAGGCTCAGAATCTTGAGTGGGCGAAGCTGCTTTAGTGGGTCTCTGACCACATTAATCTTTCTGATTTGGCTGAGTATAGGCTACCTACAGTAGTCCCATAAAACAGATAAGGACTTCTACTTAGTGTATGGGTCGCTCAGGTGGGTGTATGGGGTTGGGGACCGTTCATGATAGGACAATAAATAAATAGACTGTATTTGTAATTTATTTTATATCTATATCGTATATCTACACAAAATGTAAAACTGTCTGTGTCACAACTCCCAGACACACAGGGGTTCTGGCATTTGTAACCATTTTCCTTTTTCACTCACTTAACTCACCACCATTTTTATTCAATCACAAAAAAACACACCCCTTCATCCATCACAACCTCATACACCCCAACATATAGGCCTGTAATTACCCACATACTGTGTCTTCTATGTCCTCTGTTTGCTGTGTTTTTATCTATGCCATGCTGATTCCTACCTCATTTTGGGCTATTCAGTATTTTATTTATTTATTTTGAAGATGTATTATTTCAATAATTTTCCCTTCTTCTAATTGTGTAATTTAACTATTTATAAATACTATCAATGGAAAGTCGAATACTAATGATTTTTTACAACATTCCCTTTCTTGAATGGTAGAGTGTATTTGTAGTTTATTTCTATATCCATTGCTGTATTTAAATGTTTTCCTGTTTTGAAATTACAATCTCTACCATGGATAGTATTGGGTGTTCCATTATTACAATCTCTACCATGGATAGTATTGGGTGTTCCATTATTACAACCCCTACCATGGATAGTATTGGGTGTTCCATTATTACAATCTCTACCATGGATAGTATTGGGTGTTCCATTATTACAACCCCTACCATGGATAGTATTGGGTGTTCCATTATTACAATCCCTACCATGGATAGTATTGGGTGTTCCATTATTACAATCTCTACCATGGATAGTATTGGGTGTTCCATTATTACAACCCTACCATGGTATTGGGTGTTCCATTATTACAATCTCTAGTATTGGGTGTTCCATTATTACAACCCCTACCATGGATAGTATTGGGTGTTCCATTATTACAACCCCTACCATGGATAGTATTGGGTGTTCCATTATTACAACCCCTACCATGGATAGTATTGGGTGTTCCATTATTACAACCTACCTGGACCATTATTACAATCTCTACCATGGATAGTATTGGGTGTTCCATTATTACAACCCCTACCATGGATAGTATTGGGTGTTCCATTATTACAACCCCTACCATGGATAGTATTGGGTGTTCCATTATTACAACCCCTACCATGGATAGTATTGGGTGTTCCATTATTACAATCGCTACCATTGATAGTATCGGGTGTTGTGTTATTCTACTCCTCTATGGGAACTTTATATTATTTAGAAAAGTGGAGAAGTCTTGGTGCCTTGGAACAGTTGGTTATCAATGTAGTTCATCGACGACGAGAGCTACCTGTTTCCCTTTTAGTCTGTTACCTTTGAAGAGTGGGTACGGAACTTTGTGCCATTCTGCAAGGTGCCATTTCTTTTGCCCAGGCTTTTTAACTATTTTATCCTTAAAGAATGCAAATTCGGCCTTGATTGGGGGTTCGTGTTGCTGTCCTCTCTGTTATGTAAAATATGTACATTTTAGCAGTTTAACCATGAAATGTTTCTCTGCATTTCCTTCATCATTCATGCCTATTTCGGTGCCATTAAGTCTTTTGCCCAGGCTTTTAACCATGCTTACTCTCCAGCATGTTTAGGTGTTGATTGTTTTGGTAATACTGGTTGATACATATCTCTAGCCTTATCATTTGTTTTTGTGTTGTTATCCAGCTTGAAGGTTGTTGCCTACGAGTACAGTGCTTTGCAAAAGTATTCATCCCCCTTGACGTTTTTCCTATCTTGTTGCATTACAACTGTCATTTACATTGATTTGTATTTGTATTTCATGTAATGGACATACACAAAATAGTCCAAATCTTTGAAGTGAAATGAAAAAAAAAACTTGTTTAAAAAAGAATTTGAAAAATTTGAAAATTGAAAAGTGGTGCGTTCACATGTAATCACCCCCTTTGCTATGAAGCCTCTAAATAGGATCTTGTGCAACCAATTACTTTCAGAAGTCACATAATTAGGTAAATAAACCCCACCTGTGTGCAATCTAAGTGTCACATGATCTGTCACATGATCTCAGTATATATACACCTGTCCTGAAAGGCCCCAGAGTCTGCAACACACCTAAGTGGGGCACCACCAAGCAAGCGGCACCATGAAGACAAAGGAGCTCTCCAAACAAGTCAGGGACAAAGTTGTGGAGAAGTACAGATCAGGGTTGGGTTATAAAAAAATATCAGAAACTTTGAACATCCCACAGAGCACCATTAAATCCCTTATAACAAAATGGAAAGAACATGGCACCAACACAAACCTGCCAAGAGAGGGCCGCCCACCAACACTCAGACCAGGCAAGGAGGGCTTTAATCAGAGAGGCAACAAAGACCAAAGACAACCCTGATGGAGCTGCAAAGCTCCACAGCGGAGATTTGAGTATCTGTCCATAGGACCACTTTAAGCCGTACACGCCACAGAGCTGGGCTTTACGAAAGAGTGGCCAGAAAAAAGCCATTGCCTAAAGAAATAACTTAGCAAACACATTTGGTGTTCGCCAAAAGGCTTGTGGGAGACTCCCCAAACATATGGAAGAAGGTACTCTGGTCAGATGAGACAGAAATTGAACTTTTTGGCCATCAAGGAAAAGGCTATGTCTGGCGCAAACCCAACACCTCGCATCACCCTGAGAATACCATCCCCACAGTGAAGCATGGTGGCGTTGTGTAAATCAAATGATACAACCCCCTCCAAAATCTGTTTTAATTCCAGGTTGTAAGGCAACAAAATAGGAAAATGACAAATATTACTATCAATACTAATATCAATAGATACAAACCCCCCCCAAAATCCATTTTAATTCCAGGTTGTAAGGCAACAGAATAGGAAAAATGCGAAGGGGGGTGATTTTGAAGGAGTCAGGTGGATAGTTATGGTCAGATTTCTACAATGGAAATATTTGATAGAAGGCTCAAGAAGTTGCTATACTACAGTAATATCTAAAAATTAATAGGAGGATGAAGAGGTAGCTATTTTTATTTATTTTTATTTATTTATTTAACTAATCATGTCAGCTAAGAACAAATTCTTAATTTCAATGACGGCCTAGGAACAGTGGGTTAACTGCCATTTTCAGGGGGTTAACTGCCTTGTTCAGATTTTAACCTTATTCTACAGTAATATCTAACATTTGATAGAAGGCTCAGAGGTTGCTATAGTACAGTAAAATCTAATAATTTTTAGAAGGATGAATAAGTTTCTGTACTACAGTAATATTTAGAAGGCTGAAGAGGTAGCTATTTTTATTTTACCTTTATTTAACTTGTCAAGTCAGTTAATTAAAAAAACATTTTTACTTTCAATGACGGCCTAGGAACAGTGGGTTAACTGCCTTGTTCAGGGGCATACCTGCCTTGTTCAGATTTTAACCTTGTAAGCTCTGGGATTCGATCGTGCAACCTTTCGGCTATTAGTCCGATGCTCTAACCACTAGGCTACCTGCCACCCCAACTATACTATGGTAATGTTTAATAATTGATAGGATGCAACTTCTCCACAGACAATAGAACACCCAACTGTCAAATACAACAGCAGCCCCTATTTGCAGACATTGTTATCATTGTTTTACAATGACTGTTTTATGATTACAAATGCTTGAGTGATTTACTTTGTTCAGTTTTTATGAAGTCGCTGAAGACGTATATCACAGCTATGAAAATGCATCATTACAGCTTCGGAGTGGGACAGAAATCCAGTTGGATTGAGTCTAGAACATATTATCTAAGTCCTGACGTTTGCTACCGGCTCCGAGCTCACTGAGGGTCAGTCTATGTGCTGGTAGATATATAGAGTATATGAGATATGAGCATAGAGCAATATATTGAGTCTTGGTGCTGGAATATGGCAGTGTACACTGTTTGATTTAATATAACATGCACTTACAGTAGAGCTTTTCTATCCTACCCAGTCCTTTCTCTTCATTTTCGGGGTTATATCTTACATTCTGCATCATTCAAGGATCTTCCCAGATTGGCTGGGTTAGCAGTGCAGACGTATCACCATAGCAACCAGCGTGCTAAAAGGTCAGAGCGGTTCCTTTTTATTTTATTTTTTTATTTTTTTTAAATGGTGGATATTTTCAGCTATACATTTTAATTTCTGCCAAAAACAGCTGTGACATTGAAGGGGAAACGACAATCATCTGAGTTTGTGACAGAATACATCAGAGTTGCAGCTTGAAAATGTCGATTATTAATTTTTTTTTTTCACCTGAATTTATTTTTGTTACACAACACGTCAAAATGTCGTATTAAATGTAGAAGTGTCAACATATACACATACAACATATACTATCAAGTAAGCATATAAATCTTTATTTTCCAGACTCCCTCTCTTCGAAAAAAAACCTCTTACATATTGTTTGTTTGTAACAAATTACCTCATATGAAGATTTAAATTACCACCTAGGAAAGGACCTATTAGGATGGAGTTTGAGTGGTTCATTTTCATTAAAGCATTAAAAAAAAGAAACTCTCAACTTGAGACAGTTACACCGGTTCATGCCGCAGTCTATCCGCATCTCAAATGACACCCTATACCCTACGCAATGCACTACTTTTGACCAAAGGGCTCTGGTCAAAAGTAGTGCACTACGTAGGGTATAAGGTGTCATCTTGGACGCAGTTCTCTCTCCCATCTCTATTCAAATCGGGCAGGTTATTACAATTTGTAATTGCGTTGGGGTACATTATGCTGTGTTAATGCAGTTCAATAGGTATAGTAATTGTTTGTTCCCAGGCAACTGAAGGAAACTGGAGACACATCTGCTGAGGGGGAGAATTAGAGAATGTGCACATCAGAGCAGTTTGGTATCATAGTCTGCAGAGTCAACCTATCGAGTCTGAGCCATATAAATCCTATTAAATTCTATACCTAATTATATGATCTGAGCATTCTCTCTCTGCAGCCATCGTCCCTATCCCTTTTAAACAGACAGATTTGGATGGAGAATGTCTTATTATGTTAATTAGATTCGCACACGGGCGCCTCAGACGTCTTAATGACCTCACTAAGAGCCTAACGATAGGAAATAAGGAAAATGTCCCATTACGTTGACTTGCATGTCCACTTTTCATCGTTTGGTATCTGGACCAAATCAGACATCAAGGTCTGCTGCCAAATATCCTGATGGTTTAACACAAATAGGCTGAACTTCTCCGACATTCTGATCAGGGTAGGAACTTTCTTCAGTTGAATTGTTTTCCTACTTGTTAAACAGAAGTTGGCCTAGTGCAGCACAGTGGTGGGCCTACAGTCTTTTAAAAAAGCATTCAGCAACAAAGGCTTCCTCATCTATCCCCATAGGATAACTCTTTTGGGTTCCATGGAGAACACTTTTATACACTCAAAGGGGTTCTACCTGGAAACAAAAAGGGTTCTACCTGGAACCAAGAAAGTGTTCTACCTGGAACCAAAAATGGAATCAAAAAAGGGTTCTAACTGGAACCAAAAAGGGTTCTATCTGGAACCAAAAAGGGTTCTTCAAAGGGTTCTACTTTGGAGATAGCCGAAGAACCATTTTATGTTCTAGATAGCAGTGTAGCCAGTGTAGCCTTGGTTCAGATGGGCATCAAGAAGATGAGTGATAGAGTCATTCACACTCACCGACAACGAATACAACACTGTTGGGGGTTTTGACTGATATGTCAGATTATGAGACATAAAACTACAATTCCTAGATGTCAGCAGTTTGACATGCTCTAACGATAACATGTTGCAACGTGACAGGTATGCTTCAAAGTGCCTTTTTGGAAATCGTGATTGTTTATAGTGGAAACCTTTGTGTATGGTGTAAATAACCTGTCTCACCTAACGACCATACCGGACATCAGATTGTGAAGGGAGACTCCCATCAGACCACCTTGAGGTAACTCCCATCAGACCACATTGAACTAACAACCATCAGACCACCTTGAACTAAGTCCTATCAGACCACATTGAACTAAGTCCGGTACAGAAACAGGTAGAATAACACATTAAATATATACTGAATGTACGAAAAATTAAGAACACCTGCTCTTTCCATGACATACTATGTAGACAGACCAGGTGAATCCAGGTGAAAGCTAGGTGAAAGTGGATCCCTTATTGATCCACTTCAATCAGTGTAGAGGAAGGGGAGGAGACAGGTTAAAGAAGGAGTTATAAGCCTTAAGACAATTGAGACATGGATTGTGTATGTGTGCCATTCAGAGGGTGAATGGGCTAGACCAACGATTTAACTGCCTTTGAACGGGATATGGTAGTAGGTGTCAGGCGCACCGGTTTGTGTCAAGAACTGCAACGCTGCTGAGTTTTTCAACGTTCAACAGTTTCCCATGTGTATCAAGAATGGTCCATGACCCAATGGACATCCAGCCAACTTGACACAACTGGAGCGCTTTCACTGAGGCTGTTCTGGAGGCGAAAGGGACTGCAACTCAATATCAGGAAGGAGTTCCAAATGTTTCTACAAACAGTCAAACACCCTTTCCACATCTTTCAGGTTAATGGCTACATCTTCAAATAAATAAAAGTCTGGCTCTGTTGGGGATAACACATATCAAGGTATAGTACCCAAGACACCCACATCCACAGATATCATTCCCCAATTCTCTTTTCTCCCTGGAGGGATCTCAGGCCCAGTTACTGAGAGCAACTTTAATTTAAAGATTCTGACATTTCAAGCCTTGAGCATCTTTGACCTTTGTCTGATATGTTCATCTTTTATGTCTCATGTAACTGCGTTTTAGGCCCAAAAGGATAAAAGTGAGCCATTCTGACACAGAGGATGCTTCCCCATTGGTATCCTGTTCCTAATATAGTGCACTACTTTTGACCTGCACACTATTGTCCTAAATTACACCCTAATCCCTAATGGGCCCTGGTCGAAAGCAGTGCACTATATAGGGAATATGGTGTGATTTGAGACGATAGGGCCCTGGCCGAAAGCAGTGGACTATATAGGGAATATGGTGTGATTTGAGACGATAGGGCCCTGGTCGAAAGCAGTGCACTATATAGGGAATATGGTGTGATTTGAGACACAGGCAGATAGGCATTCGGGTGAAAGAGCGAGGCCCTGAGCAGTTTCTCATGTTAGCGTGAGCATTAGTCTGGTGTGATCTATTCAGCTCATTCTGTCAACAAGGAGAAGCGTCATTTCCATGAATCTCTTTCTTCTTGTTTGGTTTATATTTAGAGACAGCCTTGTGACATCGCTTTAAGTTTCTGCTCCATTAAGCAAGCTTTTTGTAAAAACAACTATTACATTTTGTTATTCAACTGATTTTTATGGGCACTGTGGATGTGACGGGCACTGTGTATGTAACGGGCACTGTGGATGTAACGGGCACTGTGGATGTAACAGGCACTATGGATGTAACGGGCACTGTGGATGTAATGGGCACTGTGGATGTAAGGGCACTGTGGATGTAACGGGCACTGTGGATGTAACGGGCACTGTGGTATGTGTGTGGATGTAACGGGCACGGTGGATGTGTGTGTAACGGGCACCGTGGATGTAACGGGCACTGTGGATGTAAGGGCACTGTGGATGTAACAGGCACTGTGGATGTAACGGGCACTGTGTATGTGTGTGGATGTAACGGGCACTGTGGATGTAACGGCACTGTGTGTGTAACGGGCACCGTGGATGTAACGGGCACTGTGGATGTAACGGGCACTGTGTTTGTAACGGGCACTGTGGATGTAACGGGCACTGTGGGTGTAACGGGCACTGTGTTTGTAACAGGCACTGTGTATGTAACGGGCACTGTGGATGTAACGGGCACTGTGGATGTAACAGGCACAGTGGATGTAACGGGCACAGTGGATGTAACGGGCACTGTGTATGTGTGTGGATGTAACGGGCACTGTGGATGTAACGGGCACTGTGGATGTAAAGGGCACTGTGGATGTAACGGGCACTGTGGATGTAATGGGCACTGTGTATGTAACGGCACTGTGTACGTAACGGGCACAGTGGATGTAACGGGCACTGTGGATGTAACGGGCACTGTGGATGTAACGGGCACTGTGGATGTAATGGGCACTGTGGATGTAAAGGGCACTGTGGATGTAACGGGCACTGTGGATGTAACGGGCACTGTGGATGTAACGGGCACTGTGGATGTAACGGGCACTGTGGATGTAACGGGCACTGTGGATGTAACGGGCACTGTGGATGTGTGTGGATGTAACGGGCACTGTGGATGTAACGGGCACTGTGGATGTAACGGGCACAGTGGATGTAACGGACACTGTGGATGTAAAGGGCACTGTGGATGTAAAGGGCACTGTGGATGTAACGGGCACTGTGGATGTAACGGGCACTGTGGGTGTAACGGGCACTGTGGGTGTAACGGGCACTGTGGATGTAACGGGCAATGTGGATGTAATGGGCACAGTGTATGTGTGTGGATGTAACGGGCACGGTGGATGTAACGGGCACTGTGGATGTAACGGGCACTGTGTATGTAATGGGCACTGTGGATGTAACAGGCACTGTGGATGTAACGGGCACCGCGGGAAGTAACGGGAACTGTGGATGTAATGGACACTGTGGATGTAACGGGCACTGTGGATGTAAAGGGCACTGTGGATGTAACGGGCACTGTGTATGTAACGGGCACTGTGGATGTAACGGGCACTGTGGATGTAACGGGCACCGTGGATGTAACGGGCACCGTGTATGTGTGTGGGGGTGAAGTAACGGGCACTGTGGATGTAACGGGCACTGTGGATGTAACGGGCACTGTGGATGTAACGGGCACCGTGGATGTACCGGGCACTGTGGATGTAATGGGCACTGTGTATGTGTGTGGATGTAACGGGCACTGTGGATGTAACGGGCACTGTGGATGTAACGGGCACTGTGGATGTAACGGGCACTGTGGATGTAACGGGCACTGTGGATGTAAAGGGCACTGTGGATGTAACGGGCACTGTGGATGTAAAGGGCACTGTGTGTGTACCGGGCTCTGTGTGTGTAACGGGCACTGTGGATGTAAAGGGCACTGTGGATGTAACGGGCACTGTGGATGTAATAGACTTTAGAATGGGGACATATTTATACTGCACAGACTAACCTATGGTACTCAGTGACACTCACAGAACATAACTCTGCGGAGTTTACACAAATACCATCTTAGCTCTTATTGTGCCCGTCCGTCCGCCCACCTCGCTTCCCTTCATTGAATGGGTCTCTGTTGTGTTATTGCCCCCAACGCATTCAAACGGATCATGGCCGTTTGAGACTGAAAAGCCCTGTACGGTTTGACTAACTATGGAATACATGCAGTACCAAAGGACACTGTCATGCATAATAGGTGGTTGGAGTTGGTTGGTCCGCCAGTGGGGGTGAGTATACTGGTAGCTAGAACATAGACCGATTGTTGGTCCCCAGTGAGTTTACTGGTAGCTAGACTGTAGACTGATGGTTGGTCCCCAGTGAGTTTACTGGTAGCTAGACTGTAGACTGATGGTTGGTCCCCAGTGAGTTTACTGGTAGCAAGACTGTATACTGATGGTTAGTCCCCAGTGAGTTTACTGGTAGCTAGACTGTAGACTGATGGTTAGTCCCCAGTGAGTTTACTGGTAGCTAGAACATAGACTGATGGTTAGTCCCCAGTGAGTTTACAGGTAGCTAGAACATAGACTGATGGTTGGTCCCCAGTGAGTTTACTGGTAGCTAGAACATAGACTAATGGTTGGTCCCCAGTGAGTTTACTGGTAGCTAGACTGTAGACTGATGGTTGGTCCCCAGTGAGTTTACTGGTAGCTAGAACATAGACTGATGGTTGGTCCCCAGTGAGTTTACTGGTAGCTAGAACATAGACTAATGGTTGGTCCCCAGTGAGTTTACTGGTAGCTAGACTGTAGACTGATGGTTGGTCCCCAGTGAGTTTACAGGTAGCTAGAACATAGACCGATGGTTGGTCCCCAGTGAATTTACTGGTAGCAAGAACATAGACTGATGGTTGGTCCCCAGTGAGTTACTGGTAGCAAGAACATGGTCCCCAGTGAGTTTACTGGTAGCTAGAACATAGACTGATGGTTGGTCCCCAGTGAGTATACTGTTAGCTAGAACATAGACTGATGGTTGGTCCCCAGTGAGTATACTGTTAGCTAGAACATAGACTGATGGTTGGTCCCCAGTGAGTATACTGGTAGCTAGAACATAGACTGATGGTTGGTCCCCAGTGAGTATACTGGTAGCTAGAACATAGACTAATGGTTGGTCCCCAGTGAGTTTACTGGTAGCTAGAACATAGACTGATGGTTGGTCCCCAGTGAGTTTACTGGTAGCTAGAACATAGACTGATGGTTGGTCCCAGTGAGTTTACTGGTAGCTAGAACATAGACTGATGGTTGGTCCCCAGTGAGTTTACTGGTAGCTAGAACATAGACAGATGGTTGGTCCCCAGTGAGTTTACAGGTAGCTAGACTGTAGACTGAGGGTTGGTCCCCAGTGAGTTTACAGGTAGCTAGACTGTAGACTGATTGTTAGTCCCCAGTGAGTATACTGGTAGCTAGAACATAGACTAATGGTTGGTCCCCAGTGAGTATACTGGTAGCTAGAACATAGACTGATGGTTGGTCCCTAGTGAGTTTACAGGTAGCTAGACTGTAGACTGATGGTTGGTC
This sequence comes from Oncorhynchus tshawytscha, assembly GCF_018296145.1. NCBI lineage: Eukaryota > Metazoa > Chordata > Actinopteri > Salmoniformes > Salmonidae > Oncorhynchus > Oncorhynchus tshawytscha. The sequence continues at coordinate 48,666,751 of NC_056454.1, forward strand.
CCCAGTGAGTTTACTGGTAGCTAGAACATAGACTGACGGTTGGTCCCCAGTGAGTTTATAGGTAGCTAGAACATAGACTGATGGTTGGTCCCCAGTGAGTATACTGGTAGCTAGAACATAGACTGATGGTTGGTCCCCAGTGAGTTTACTGGTAGCTAGAACATAGACTGATGGTTGGTCCCAGTGAGTTTACTGGTAGCTAGAACATAGACTGATGGTTGGTCCCCAGTGAGTTTACTGGTAGCTAGAACATAGACAGATGGTTGGTCCCCAGTGAGTTTACAGGTAGCTAGACTGTAGACTGATGGTTGGTCCCCAGTGAGTTTACAGGTAGCTAGACTGTAGACTGATTGTTAGTCCCCAGTGAGTATACTGGTAGCTAGAACATAGACTGATATTTGGTCCTCAGTGAGTATACTGGTAGCTAGAACATAGACTAATGGTTGGTCCCCAGTGAGTTTACTGGTAGCTAGACTGTAGACTGATGGTTGGTCCCCAGTGAGTTTACTGGTAGCTAGAACATAGACTGATGGTTGGTCCCCAGTGAGTATACTGGTAGCTAGAACATAGACTGATGGTTGGTCCCCAGTGAGTTTACTGGTAGCTAGAACATAGACTGATGGTTGGTCCCCAGTGAGTTTACTGGTAGCTAGAACATAGACTAATGGTTGGTCCCCAGTGAGTTTACTGGTAGCTAGACTGTAGACTGATGGTTGGTCCCCAGTGAGTTTACTGGTAGCTAGAACATAGACTGATGGTTGGTCCCCAGTGAGTTTACTGGTAGCTAGAACATAGACTGATGGTTGGTCCCCAGTGAGTTTACTGGTAGCTAGAACATAGACTGATGGTTGGTCCCCAGTGAGTTTACTGGTAGCTAGAACATAGACTGATGGTTGGTCCCCAGTGAGTTTACAGGTAGCTAGACTGTAGACTGATGGTTGGTCCCCAGTGAGTTTACAGGTAGCTAGACTGTAGACTGATTGTTAGTCCCCAGTGAGTATACTGGTAGCTAGAACATAGACTGATGGTTAGTCCCCAGTGAGTATACTGGTAGCTAGAACATAGACTGATATTTGGTCCCCAGTGAGTTTACTGGTAGCTAGACTGTAGACTGATGGTTAGTCCCCAGTGAGTTTACTGGAGGCTAGAACATAGACTGATGATTGGTCCCCAGTGAGTTTACTGGTAGCTAGAACATAGACTGATGATTGGTCCCCAGTGAGGTTACTGGTAGCTATGGTCCCCAGTGAGTTTACTGGTAGCTAGACTGTAGACTGATGGTTGGTCCCCAGTGAGTTTACTGGTAGCTAGACTGTAGACTGATGGTTGGTCCCCAGTGAGTTTACTGGTAGCTAGAACATAGACTGATGGTTGGTCCCCAGTGAGTTTACAGGTAGCTAGACTGTAGACTGATGGTTGGTCCTCAGTGAGTTTACAGGTAGCTAGACTGTAGACTGATGGTTAGTCCCCAGTGAGTATACTGGTAGCTAGAACATAGACTGATATTTGGTCCCCAGTGAGTTTACTGGTAGCTAGAACATAGACTGATGGTTGGTCCCCAGTGAGTTTACTGGTAGCTAGAATATAGACTGATGGTTAGTCCCCAGTGAGTTTACTGGTAGCTAGACAATAGACTTATACTTGGTCCCCAGTGAGTTTACTGGTAGCTAGAACATAGACTGATGGTTGGTCCCCAGTGAGTATACTGGTAGCTAGAACATAGACTGATGGTTAGTCCCCAGTGAGTATACTGGTAGCTAGAACATAGACTGATGGTTAGTCCCCAGTGAGTATACTGGTAGCTATGGTCCCCAGTGAGTTTACTGGTAGCTAGACTGTAGACTGATGGTTGGTCCCCAGTGAGTTTACTGGTAGCTAGAACATAGACTGATGGTTGGTCCCCAGTGAGTTTACTGGTAGCTAGACTGTAGACTGATGATTGATCCCCAGTAAGTTTACTGGTATCTAGAACATAGACTGATGATTGGTCCCCAGTGAGTTTACTGGTAGCTAGACTGTAGACTGATGGTTGGTCCCCATTGAGTTTACTGGTAGCTAGAACATAGACTGATATTTGGTCCCCAGTGAGTTTACTGGTAGCTAAAACATAGACTGATGATTATGTATCTGGTTGTGTATATTTTAACCATTTCATTATAAAAAATACCTGGCTTGTTGATAAACTAGTAGGCTTATTCCACAGGATTGCAGATACAGCTAGTCAAGTCATTTTGGTTGTGAAGTGTATTCGCAATAAGCTTTGTCTTTTCTTTAGAACAAAATGTAATTTACCACTTGGTCGTATATTATATCACCCTGTTACAAGCCCTCCCAGTCAACACCACCTCTTGAGATCGCATACTGCATTTTTAAGAGAGATGTCCAGTTTGCAGCCGAACGTACAGCATAGAGAAGACCATCAAGGGGCCCTCATTATCATGTGTTTAGAACATCTACAGTACATAAATACAATACAATTCAGTAATTTAATTCTTCACATATTACTCTGTAGGCTACGGACCTATTCAAATCTTCCTCCAACATCTCACCATACATCTGCCTGTAGTTATTGAACTCAACCTTCAGGAGGTATGTTTGTTGTGATTGAATGGTAGGAAACAGCTGTGGGTAAGGTTCTGACAGATGGGTGTGTCTTGGTGGTGGCAAGGACACATTCACATCAAACCACACCCCCAAGCCAACTCGGGTTTGGTTTCTATCATGACCGCCAGCATTTCTCGAGGAACAAATCCAAAAAACTAAGCCAAATAAGTGGATGAAGTTCCCTTTTACAGAAAATCACCTTCTGGTGTAAAAACCATGGAAATTAAAAAACTAAAAACTATGTTTTAAGTGGGAGGTAGGAATTGGTCTGAATCCGAAAAAGAAAGGAAATTCACGAGCAACACAATTGTCAGGGTTTTCGCTGCTGGTCATTTGAGTCAAGTGCAGGAGAGCAGAGAATAGGTGATCCGGCATCTTTATTAGCCAAGAGCACCCAAATAGACGGGCGCAAAATACCATCAATAATAATACTAACAGGTTCACCAAACAATAACCCCAAATAGGGTACAGGCAATACCAGGGTGACAACCCAGACTGGCACGAATAAACAAACCCAACACAAAATATTCTACACAAAGACATGGGGGGAACAGAGGAATATATATATGCAGTGTGATTAGGGAATGTAAACCAGGTGTGTGGGGAACGAGACAAAACAAATGGAACAATGAAAAATGGAACGGCGATGGCTAGAAAGCTGGTGCACCACAAGTCGACCGCCAGCAACGCTGCCCGAACAATGAGCACCACAAGGCCTACTCCAGCCGACTTTTCCAGCACCACAAGGAAGTCTACCAAGTTTTCCAGCACAACAATCCCTACTCCACCCATGCTCTACCAAGGTTTTCCAGCACCACCCGGCCTACTCCACCCATGCTCTACCAAGGTTTTCCAGCACCACAAGGCCTACTCCACCCATGCTCTACCAAGGTTTTCCAGCACCACAAGGCCTACTCCACCCATGTTCTACCAAGGTTTTCCAGCAAACTGCTTTGACTTCAAACAATGTTTATTCAGGTTGCTTAGGATTCAAACCTTCTCAAACAGACTAATTTATACTCTTCAGTGGAATAATGGCCTTTACAGTGTCCTGTTCTTAAAATAATATAGATACAGTAGATACAATGTTCGGGCACACCTACTTATTAAAGCGTTTTTATTTAGTTGTAATATTTTCTACATCAAAACTATGAAATAACACATATGGAATCATGTAGTAACCAACATTTTGCAAAACAAATCAACATATATTTGACATTCTTCAAAGTAGCCACCTTTGCCTTTTTATTATTTTATTTTACCTTTATTTAACAAGTTACGAACAAATTCTTATTTTCAATGACGGCCTAGGAACGGTGGGTTACCTGCCTTGTTCAGGGGCAGAACAACAGAGCTGCCTTGATGACAGCTTTGCATACTCTTGGCATTCTCTGAACCACCTTCAACTGGAATGTTTTTCCAACAGTCTTGAAGGAGTTCCCACATATGCTGAGCACTTACTGGCTGCTTTTCCTTCACTTGGCGGTCCAACTCATCCCAAGCCATCTCAAATGGTTTGAGGTCGGGTGATTGTGGAGGCCAGGTCATCTGATGCAGCACTCCATCACTCTCCTTCTTGGTCAAATAGCCCTTACACAGCCTGGAGGTGTGTTGGGTCATTGTCCTGTTGAAAAGCAAATGATTGTCCCACTAAAGGCAAACCAGATGGAATTGTGTATCGTGCAGAATGCTTTGGAAGCCATAATGGTTAAGTATGCTTTGAATTCTAAATAAATCACTGACATTGTCACCAGCAAAGAACTCCCACAAGCGGAGATCATCTGTTCACCTACTCTGCGTCTCACAAAGACATGGCGGTTGGAACCAAAAATCTCAAATTTGGACTCATCAGAGGAAAGGACAGATTTCCACCTGTCTAATGTCCATTGCTTGTGTTTCTTGTCCTTTAGTAGTGGTTTCTTTGCATCAATTCGGCCATAAAGGCCTGATTCATGCAGTCTCCTCTGAACAGTTGATGTCGAGATGTGTCTTTTATTTGAACTCGGCGAAATATTTCTTTGGACTGCAATTTCTAAGGCTGGTAACTCTAATGAACTTATCCTCTGTAGCAGAGGTAACTCTGCGTCTTCCTTTCCTGTGGTGGTCCTCATGAGAGCCAGTTTCATCATAGCGCATTCCAGAGGGACATCAGAGACTGTAACGTTCTTTGCTTCACGGAAACATGGCTCACTGGAGAGACGCTATCTGAGGCGGTGCAGCCAACGGGTTTCTCCACGCATCGCGCCGACAGAAACAAACATCTTTCTGGTAAGAAGAGGGGCGGGGGCATATGCCTTATGGCTAACGAGACATGGTGTGATGAAAGAAACATACAGGAACTCAAATCCTTCTGTTCACCTGATTTAGAGTTCCTCACAGTCAAATGTAGACCGCATTATCTACCAAGAGAATTCTCTTCGATTATATTCACAGCCGTATAAATCCCCCCCAAGCAGACACATCGATGGCTCTGAACGAAATTTATTTAACTCTTTGCAAACTGGAAACCATTTATCCGGAGGCTGCATTCATTGTAGCTGGGGATTTTAACAAGGCTAATCTGAAAACAAGACTCCCTAAATTTTATCAGCATATCGATTGCGCAACCAGGGGTGGAAAGACCTTGGATCATTGTTACTCTAACTTCCGCGACGCATATAAGGCCCTGCCCCGCCCCCCTTTCGGAAAAGCTGACCACGACTCCATTTTGTTGATCCCTGCCTACAGACAGAAACTAAAACAAGAGGCTCCCACGCTGAGGTCTGTCCAACGCTGGTCCGACCAAGCTGACTCCACACTCCAAGACTGCTTCCATCACGTGGACTGGGATATGTTTCGTATTGCGTCAGATAACAATATTGACGAATACGCTGATTCGGTGTGCGAGTTCATTAGAACGTGCGTTGAAGATGTTGTTCCCATAGCAACGATTAAAACATTCCCTAACCAGAAACCGTGGATTGATGGCAGCATTCGCCTGAAACTGAAAGCGCGAACCACTGCTTTTAATCAGGGCAAGGTGTCTGGTAACATGACCGAATACAAACAGTGCAGCTATTCCCTCCGCAAGGCTATCAAACAAGCTAAGCGTCAGTACAGAGACAAAGTAGAATCTCAATTCAACGGCTCAGACACCAGAGGCATGTGGCAGGGTCTACAGTCAATCACGGAATACAGGAAGAAATCCAGCCCAGTCACGGACCAGGATGTCTTGCTCCCAGGCAGACTAAATAACTTTTTTGCCCGCTTTGAGGACAATACAGTGCCACTGACACGGCCTGCAACGAAAACATGCGGTCTCTCCTTCACTGCAGCCGAGGTGAGTAAGACATATAAACGTGTTAACCCTCGCAAGACTGCAGGCCCAGACGGCATCCCCAGCCGCGCCCTCAGAGCATGCGCAGACCAGCTGGCCGGTGTGTTTACGGACATATTCAATCAATCCCTATACCAGTCTGCTGTTCCCACATGCTTCAAGAGGGCCACCATTGTTCCTGTTCCCAAGAAAGCTAAGGTAACTGAGCTAAACGACTACCGTAGCAGTCACTTCCGTCATCATGAAGTGCTTTGAGAGACTAGTCAAGGACCATATCACCTCCACCCTACCTGACACCCTAGACCCACTCCAATTTGCTTACCGCCCAAACAGGTCCACAGACGATGCAATCTCAACCACACTGCACACTGCCCTAACCCATCTGGACAAGAGGAATACCTATGTGAGAATGCTGTTCATCGACTACAGCTCGGCATTCAACACCATAGTACCCTCCAAGCTCGTCATCAAGCTCGAGACCCTGGGTCTCGACCCCGCCCTGTGCAACTGGGTACTGGACTTCCTGACGGGCCGCCCCCAGGTGGTGAGGGTAGGCAACAACATCTCCTCCCCGCTGATCCTCAACACTGGGGCCCCACAAGGGTGCGTTCTGAGCCCTCTCCTGTACTCCCTGTTCACCCACGACTGCGTGGCCACGCACGCCTCCAACTCAATCATCAAGTTTGCGGACGACACAACAGTGGTAGGCTTGATTACCAACAACGACGAGACGGCCTACAGGGAGGAGGTGAGGGCCCTCAGAGTGTGGTGTCAGGAAAATAACCTCACACTCAACGTCAACAAAACTAAGGAGATGATTGTGGACTTCAGGAAACAGCAGAGGGAACACCCCCTATCCACATCGATGGAACAGTAGTGGAGAGGGTAGCAAGTTTTAAGTTCCTCGGCATACACATCACAGACAAACTGAATTGGTCCACTCACAGACAGCATCGTGAAGAAGGCGCAGCAGCGCCTCTTCAACCTCAGGAGGCTGAAGAAATTCGGCTTGTCACCAAAAGCACTCACAAACTTCTACAGATGCACAATTGAGAGCATCCTGGCGGGCTGTATCACCGCCTGGTACGGCAACTCTTCCGCCCTCAACCGTAAGGCTCTCCAGAGGGTAGTGAGGTCTACACAACGCATCACCGGGGGCAAACTACCTGCCCTCCAGGACACCTACACCTCCCGATGTTACAGGAAGGCCATAAAGATCATCAAGGACATCAACCACCCGAGCCACTGCCTGTTCACCCCGCTATCATCCAGAAGCGATGATTTGATGATTTTTGTGAATGCACTTGAATGATTGGAGACAAGTTCTTGACATTTTCTGGATCTGTGCACCAGTTCTGTTTCCTTATGCACACCTGATTCCAATTCCCCTGATTAGTAATTGTATATATGTTCCCTATGTTCACCATTGTTTTGTCGGTTACTGTTACCATGTGCGTTGGTCTTGTGAGTACCTGTGCTTTGTTGTTTCGGCTTTTGTGCTGCGTGTATTGTGTACTTGATATGACGGGTTTCATCCCTTATATTTATTAGCGGTTTAACCTTGTTCTTTTAATTGGGTTTACATCCCTGTGTTTTTGTGTATGTGTTTGTTTTGAGAATTGAAATCCCCTATTTTGTATTCCTGTGCCTCTCACTTGTGCTACGTGACAGAATAACCGACCCTAATTGGAGACAGTTGGAATGGCTCGTCTGACGCTTGCCGCAACTTCGGCAGCTGCAACTGGTCCGTCCGACACCGCAGCAACTTCGGCAGCTGCAACCGGTCCTGACCGATCCGCACCGTGTACCTGTGGTTGTACTCGAGGTCGGTGTCGTCCCGCAGCTGTTGCAGCATGTCAGGGGAGGGGGTACGGTCACAGATTCCCCCGGTACTGCTGCTCATTCCGTTCACTAGCTCCGGAGGTCTACATCACCGGCCTCTATGTGTCACTGAACCTGTTTCATTACCACCAACCCCGGACTGTCTCGTCTCATTACACACACCTGGTTCCCATTTCCCCTGATTAGTAATTGTATATATGTGCCATCTGTTCGCCAATGTTTTGTTGGCTATTGTTTGTCTATGGAGATTGAATGGCTGTGTGCTCGATTTTATTCACCTGATGACAACAGGTGTGGCTGAAATAGCCTAATCCACTCATTTGAAGGGGTGTCCACATACTTTTGTATATATCGTCTGTGTATATACTGAACAAGAATATGAATGCAACTTGCAGTAATTTCAAAGATTTTACAGTTCATAAACTGTCAATAGAAAAACATTATGATATTAATCTATGGATTTCACGTGATTGGGAATAGAGATATGCAGGTTGTGAGGCTGGTTTGATGTACTGCCAAATTCTCAAAAGTAACGGAGGTGGCCTATTGTAGAGAAATGGATATTAAATTATCTCAAATCATTTCTCATCAACAGTAACATTGGGCCCAGGGTTGTAAAACAGGGGAAGGCGGTCCATCCACTTGTCCCACACTGACCTGATTGCAGCTAGCTTGTCTCTCTGCACTGACCTGAGTGCAGCTAGCTTGTCTCTCTGCACTGACCTGAGTGCAGCTAGCTTGTCTCTCTGCACTGACCTGAGTGCAGCTAGCTTGTCTCTCTGCACTGACCTGAGTGCAGCTAGCTTGTCTCTGCACTGACCTGATAGTAGCTAGCTTGTCTCTCTGCACTGACCTGATAGCAGCTAGCTTGTCTCTCTGCACTGACCTGATAGCAGCTAGTTTGTCTCTCTGCCACCGAGCTGATCTGGTGTCTCGGTAATCGAAGTGGATAATCCTGAAAATAATATGGATGTTTTCCAGAGATATTGTTTCCTCAGAAAAGTTCTCTGCCAGTTTCTGCATCCTACCGGGATTCTGTGGATTCCCTCCCTATTGTATCTGAAAACACCAGCAAGGATAAGAACCCCAAAAATATTGATGTAAACAAGTTTGGTCCATCTCCTTCCATCTCTCTCCAAAAACCCCACTTCCCTCCAAATTAGTACTGTCAAGAATGATTTTCTGGTTGGTGTCTGGGATGAACAGTTCAAAAGAAGATTTAATGTCCTGAACATGAGTAACCGCCATCCGCCTCGGCCCTGGTTGCATCCTTATCACATTGGCAGCCATGTTGGGTGGCTCATTCCTTGGGCAAGAAGACCATTCAATTTTACAATGTTTTGACATCCATATTTCTCCTCCTGCAGGCTGCTGATGAGATGGCTGCTGATGGGCTGGTCCTGGGGGGCTGGCTGCTGACGAGCTGGTCCTGGGGGCTGGCTTCTGATGGGCTGGTCCTGGGGGGCTGGCTGCTGATGGGCTGGTCCTGGGGGTCAATCTCATCCACTTCTTCCAACTCACTGTCAGACTCTGAATTAACAGAGACACGATGCTCATATTCTGAAAATGTGTCATCTTCCAAAGTGGAAAACGCTCCTTCCACACTAGCTTCTCTCTCTGCAAAATAGACCCGAACACCACATATGTAATATAAATGTGTAAATTATATAATTTTTTATTTTTAGTAAACATTGAAAAATGGTCCTTCAGACCCAAACACCACACAAGGGTTAATCTCCACATTAATCTGACAGAGGTAATGAACTGCCCATTGACACAGAAATAGATAAAACAGGACAATGTTTGAAAAACAAGTGTTTCTGAGCTTATGTCAGGTAAGCTAACGGTTCCAGAAATCAGGAATGGAGACAGGCTTTATAGACCTCTATATGTGAGGGACTGTGTCCAACACTCCACAACCTATTATGTTTATTACTCACCCAGAAAATGTATTTTTCTCAATGACATGTATTACTAATAAAAACATTTTAAGGAAACAAATACCTAGGTGTCTGGTTAGACTGTAAACTCTCCTTCCAGACTCACATCAAACATCTCCAATCCAAAGTTGAATCTAGAATTGGCTTCCTATTTCGCAACAAAGCATCCTTCACTCATGCTGCCAAACATACCCTCGTAAAACTGACTATCCTACCGATCCTCGACTTCGGTGATGTCATTTACAAAATAGCCTCCAATACCGTACTCAAAAAATTGGATGCAGTCTATCACAGTGCCATCCATTTTGTCACCAAAGCCCCATATACTACCCACCACTGCGACCTGTACTCTGTCGTTGGCTGGCCCTCGCTTCATACTCGTCGCCAAACCCACTGGCAACAGGTCATCTACATGACCCTGCTAGGTAAAGTCCCCCCTTATCTCAGCTCGCTGGTCACCATAGCAGCACCCACCTGTAGCATGCGCTCCAGCAGGTATATCTCTCTGGTCACCCCCAAACCAATTCTTCCTTTGGTCGCATCTCCTTCCAGTTCTCTGCTGCCAATGACTGGAACGAACTACAAAAATCTCTGAAACTGGAAACACTTATCTCCCTCACTAGCTTTAAGCACCAACTGTCAGAGCAGCTCACAGATTACTGCACCTGTACATAGCCCACCTATAATTTAGCCCAAATAACTACCTCTTTCCCTACTGTACATTTATTTTGCTCCTTTGCACCCCATTATTTTTATTTCTACTTTGCACATTCTTCCATTGCAAAACTACCATTCCTGTGTTTTACTTGCTATATTGTATTTACTTTGCCACCATGGCCTTTTTTGCCTTTACCTCCCTTCTCACCTCATTTGCTCACATTGTATATAGACTTGTTTATACTGTGTTATTGACTGTATGTTTGTTTTACTCCATGTGTAACTCTGTGTCGTTGTATCTGTCAAACTGCTTTGCTTTATCTTGGCCAGGTCGCAATGGTAAATGAGAACTTGTTCTCAACTGGCCTACCTGGTTAAATAAAGGTGAAATAAATAGCACCACATTACTACAAGACAAAACAGTTCCATCAAACCTGACGGTCTTGGAAGTATAAAAGAAAAGCTTTGAAAATTATGTTTTCATATAATTAAAAGGTGGTGGAATGGGATTAGTGTGGTGAGTGAAGAATGTAATACTTTACCTTGTATGTGGTATAAATCACATTATTGTGGGATCACCTCCTCTGAAGAGTATGAATCAGGCTGTTTGAGAAGATTTGAACACCAAGCGAACCTGCCTACACATTGTTTGAAGTACAATAGACCATCATAGCTACTGTTGTAGATCCAAACTTGTCTGCACTCCCTGGTTTCAAAAGGAAAAGTTTAATGCAACGTTGGATATTGGCAATAAACACAAACAATATTCTTTGCCAAACTGAAAATTACTGACAGAATTACACTGGATTACAACTCACTTAAATCCTAGTTGCTTCAATGAGACGCAATTACAACAGCAATGTGTCACAGAAACCCACACTATTAAACTCTTAATACACAGCAAATGATATGCAATGGGATGTGCACCACAGGCTTATACGTCTTTGTGCGTGTGTGTGAGTTCTTGGATAAAACAAGTGTTTGTACATAAGTAGTAGTAGCTCCCCAACCTCCCTCCCCCTCTCTCTCTCTCCCTCTTTGTAACCATGCATTAGAGCAGGCAGCTGCTCTGCCGACTGCCTGACAACCTTGCAGTTCAAATGATGCTCTGATGTGTTCATTCTCCAACTAGGATGTTGTTTGTGTTTGCTCTCACTCTCACATTTATTGAAGATATTTTCTCTCTGCCTGAAATCCTTTGCATCCGTGTGAATTAGCCTAAATTCGGGTTAGTGTGGTAATCACGAAATTCATAAGTGGTTGTATGTCATTTTAATGTGGAGAAGGCAGTGTGTGACAGTCTTGCTAGGTCTTCCAACAGATGTTTGAAGCATGAGCCAAAAACAATATATATATATATATATTTTGTAATTGTTACTACAGTACCATGGTTTGGCCACACTAAGACATTGGTTCAGTACATGTACTCTGCAGTGAGAGGACAATAATAAACTCGACATTATCATATCTAGGCATGCTGAACTTCGTGTCAAGACAAGTTAGCAAATTTTTTCCGGAGCCTGAAATTTCGAGTATAAAATTAGTAGGCTACAATCTACAATTCGTTGCTCTCTCTCCGCTGTGACAATTTATCTGTCATGCCTTTAAGGCATAATATTTGATATGTGATTCTCTTTGACTGGCTATGGCTACTGGTGGTAGTTTTATAAGCGGGGGATATGACAAGGTTACATATTCTATCTGCGTCCCAAATGGCACCCTATTCCCTTCAGAGGAAAATACTTTTCACCAAGTCCCTATGGGTAATAATAAATACAAAAATGGTGCACTATGTAGGGAATAGGGTTCTATAGGGCTCTGGTCTAAAGTAGTGCACTATGTAGGGAATAGGGTTCCATAGGACTCTGGTCTAAAGTAGTGCACTATGTAGGGAATAGGGTTTCATTTGGGACACAAGCCCTCCTGTCAGATGAAGTTAAGCGTTAGCAGTGTGGTCAGTGGAGATAGCAGCAATACGTTTGTCTCATAAACACTGTCCCTCCTAGGGCTGCTGGTTGAGATGACACTAACAAAGGGCCACATTCATTGTCATGTTATTTTCATTTACACCCATTTAATACACCAACATGGACATGACCTCCTAGATAATACACTAACATGGACATGACCTCCTAGATATTACACTAACATGGACATTACCTCCTAGATAATACACCAACATGGACATTACCTCCTAGATAATACACTAACATGGACATGACCTCCTAGATAATACACTAACATGGACATTACCTCCTAGATAATACACCAACATGGACATTACCTCCTAGATAATACACTAACATGGACATTACCTCCTAGATAATACACTAACATGGACATTACCTCCTAGATAATACACCAACATGGACATTTCTTCACAGATAATACACTAACATGGACATTACCACCTAGATAATACATCAATGTGGACATTACCACCTAGATAATACATCAATGTGGACATTACCTCCTAGATAATACATCAATGTGGACATTACCTCCTAGATTATTCACCAATGTGGACATTACCTCCTAGATTATTCACCAATGTGGACATCAAGTGGCAAAAGCATCCCACATTTATCCCATGCTTATCTTATTTTATAATATATTTTGACATGAAAGATTTAGAGAACGACAGTTGACAGAATCCTCACAGCCTGGGAACCTTAAAGAGGACGTTTGTGTTTAGGGATGTTAAAGGAGATTGTAATTCCGATGCTATAATAAAAAAAACAGAAAAACGTTGGAGAAGTTGCTATAAACGAGATGCACAAATTTAAACTTTTGAGGAGTTCAAAACTGTAGCGGGGTGTGTAATTGGCGGCAGAGAAGTCAGGCGAAGGAGACCAGAACTGGGTACTAACCTGAGATTTATTAAGCAAAACCAACCGCATCCAGAACAACAAGATAAATGGGCACAAAAATAACCTGTCGTGCACTCACGAGGAACATGCACAAGCACTACAATAAACAATCCCACACAAAAGCATTGGGGGGAACAGAGGGTTAAATACGCAAGTACATGAGGGGATTGAAACCAGGTGTGTGGAAAAACAAGACAAAACAAATGGAAAATTAAAAGTGGATCGACGATGGCTAGAAGACCGGTGACGCCGAGCGCAGCCCAAGCTAGGAGAGGACCCGACTTCGGCGAAAGTCGTGACAAAAACGGGAAAGAAATGTTAACATTTTTTGGGGGGGTTCAAATTGAATCATTGCGGTGAGAGTGTCTTTGTTACATAATTTTGAAAGTTATGTTTTCTAATGGTGGTTACACAATTGAATGGGGTGGGGGAATATTCTGTATCCTCAGACAGACACTTATAGTGAAATGCATTCATTGAATTGTCAACACTCAAATTGGGTCTCTTATTAGTTTAAGACGCCAACACTGAATTATTATTTTTTTGACTTGGCCTTAGGCTGCATTGAGGGAAAACATCATTTGTTGTACAGGAAATGTAAAGTGGCTTTTACATAGCTTTTGTCAAATTGAGTTAGACACAGATGATCGTCTTTTACGGAATGAATTTCGAACGGAGTCGTTGAAAAAGATGACATTTGTCATAATTAGAGGGGTAATGTGGTGGCCTCCATTCTGATGCATCATGCCGAATCGTGAGTCATGAGCCAGAAGAAAATATAACAATTGAAAAGATCTCATCTAAAATGTCTGGCGGCTCGTACACTCACACACTGTACAGAGTAGAGAAACACACACACACACACACACACACAGTACAGATATGTGCACACGCGCACACACACACACACACAGACACTACAAACATACACACTTCCCATCTCTCAGTTGCCTGTCTCTACAGAAAAGTAACGTAGCATAACAGCAGTATAAGTATTTGACGAATCAGTCTGCTCTACAACAAAGGGAATTCAGATGGTAAAAGTCCAGGTAACACAGATCCACAGTGAACAGACAAGTAGCTAGATCCCCTGTCAGTCTCTGGCGGAGAACAGACAAGTAGCTAGATCCCTGTCAGTGTCAGGGGGAGAACAGACAAGTAGCTAGATCCCCTGTCAGTCTCTGGCGGAGAACAGACAAGTAGCTAGATCCCCTTTCAGTCTCAGGGGGAGAACAGACAAGTAGCTAGATCCCCTGTCAGTCTCTGGCGGAGAACAGACAAGTAGCTAGATCCCCTGTCAGTCTCTGGGGGAGAACAGACAAGTAGCTAGATCCCCTGTCAGTCTCTGGCAGAGAACAGACAAGTAGCTAGATCCCCTGTCAGTCTCAGGGGGAGAACAGACAAGTAGCTAGAACCCCTGTCAGTCTCAGGGGGATATCTCTAAGTTATGATAGGTACCTAGCCCTCATCTAAGTGAATATCTCTACGTTATGATTGGTACCTAGCCCTCATCTTAGTGAATATCTCTACGTTATGATTGGTACCTAGCCCTCATCTTAGTGAATATCTCTACGTTATGATTGGTACCTAGCCCTCATCTTAGTGAATATCTCTACGTTATGATTGGTACCTAGCCCTCATCTTAGTGAAAATCTCTACGTTATGATTTTGCACCCCTTACAGGAAAAAGGTTTTTCATAACAACGTAAGTTTGGCACTAATTTCCAACTAACACAGTGTTTATATTGCCTTTCACCTCAGTGAATGACTGTATATGATTTCATATCTATTTAAACAAGGACCGCTTCACGAAGACATAAGTAGGCTAAAAACAGAAGAATAGAACATGTCAGTCACACAGACATACTGTAGCCGCTGCCACATTTCCATCTCAGAAACATCTCAAATCAAATCAAAGTTTATTTGTCACGTGCACCGAATACAACAGGTGTAGACCTTACAAAATCGAATCAAATCAAATGTATTTATATAGCCCTTCGTACATCAGCTGATATCTCAAAGTGCTGTACAGAAACCCAGTCTAAAATCCAATAACAGCAAGCAATGCAGGTGTAGAAGCATGGTGGCTAGGAAAAACTCCCTAGAAAGGCCAAAACCTAGGAAGAAACTTAGAGAGGAACCAGGCTATGTGGGGTGGCCAGTCCTCATCTGGCTGTGCCGGGTGGAGATTATAACAGAACATGGTCAAGATGTTCAAATGTTCATAAATGACCAGCATGGTCAAATAATAATAATCACAGGCAGAACAGTTGAAACTGGAGCAGCAGCACGGCCACGTGGACTGGGGACAGCAAGGAGTCATCATGCCAGGTAGTCCTGAGGCATGGTTCTAGGGCTCAGGTCCTCCGAGAGAGAGAAAGAAAGAGAGAAAGCGAGAATTAGAGAGAGCATACTTAAATTCACACAGGACACCGGATAGGACAGGAGAAACACTCCAGATATAACAAACTGACCCTAGCCCCCCAACACATAAACTACTGCAGCATAAATACTGGAGGCTGAGACAGGAGGGGTCAGGAGACACTGTGGCCCCATCCGATGATACCCCGGGACAGGGCCAAACAGGAAGGATATAACCCCACCCACTTTTCCAAAGCACAGCCCCCACACCACTAGAGGGATATCTTCAACCACCAATTTACCATCCTGAGACAAGGTCGAGTGTAGCCCACAAAGATCTCCGCCACGGCACAACCCAAAGGGGGGGGCGCCAACCAATCACATCAGTTACTCAACCCACTCAAGTGACGCACCCCTCCTAGGGACGGCATGAAAGAGCACCAGTAAGCCAGTGACTCAGCGCCTGTAATAGGGTTAGAGGCAGTGAATCCCAGTGGAAAGAGGGGAACCGGCCAGGCAGAGACAGCAAGGGCGGTTCGTTGCTCCAGAGCCTTTCTGTTCACCTTCACACTCCTGGGCAAGACTACACTCAATCATATGACCCACTGAAGACATGAGTCTTCAGTAAAGACTTAAAGGTTGAGACCGAGTTTGCGTCTCTCACATGGGTAGGCAGATCATTCCATAAAAATGGAGCTCTATAGGAGAAAGCCCTGCCTCCAGCTGTTTGCTTAGAAATTCTAGGGACAATTAGGATGCCTGCGTCTTGTGACCGTAGCGTACGTGTAGGTATGTACGGCAGGACCAAGTAGGAGAGATAGGTAGGAGCAAGCCCACGTAATGCTTTGTAGGTTAGCAGTAAAACCTTGAAATCAGCCCTTGCCTTGACAGGAAGCCAGTGTATGTAGGCTAGCACTGGAGTAATATGATCAATTTTTTGGGTTCTAGTCAGGATTCTAGCAGCCTTATTTAGCACTAAATGAAGTTTATTTTGTGCTTTTCCGACTGACCGGAAAGTAGAGCATTGCAGTAGTCTAACCTAGAATTAACAAAAGCATGGATACATTTTTCTGCATCATTTTTGGACAGAAAGTTTCTGATTTTTGCAATGTTACGTAGATGGAAAAAAGCTGTCCTTGAAACAGTCTTGATATGTTCGTCAAAAGAGAGATCAGGGTCCAGAGTAACGCCAAGGTCTTTTCACAGTTTTATTTCAACAGAAGATCTCTTTGTTTCTTGGGACCTAGAACAAGTAGAACGTTTGCAGCCATCCACTTCCTTATGTCTGAAACACAGGCTTCCAGGGTGGGCAATTTTGGTGCTTCACCATGTTTCATTGAAATGTACAGCTGTGTGTCATCCGCATAACAATGAAGGTGAAATGCTTACTTACAGGCTCTAACCAATAGTGCAGAGAGAAAAAAAGTATGTGTTTGTGTGTAGGTAAGTAAAGAAATAAAATAACAGTAAAAAGACATTTGAAAAGAAGAGTAGCAAGGCTATATACAGACACCGGTTAGTCAGTCTTATTGAGGTAGTATGTACATGTAGGTATGGTTAAAGTGACTATGCATAGATGATGAACAGAGAGTAGCAGTAGCATAAAAAGAGGGGTTGGCGGGTGGTGGGACACAATGCAGATAGCCCGGTTAGCCAATGTGCGGGAGCACTGGTTGGTCCGCCAACTGAGGTAGTACGTACATGAATGTATAGTTAAAACCTCTCTGGGATATGTGGGACGGTAGCGATCCACCTGGCCAACAGCCAGTGAAATTGCATTCCTGTTTCCTTTGGGAAGGCTGTATAATTCCTGTTTCCTTTGGGAATGCAGTATAATTCCTGTTTCCTTTGGGAATGCTGTATAAATCCTGTTTCCTTTGGGAAGGCTGTATAATTCCTGTTTCCTTTGGGAATGCTGTATAATTCCTGTTTCCTTTGGGAATGCTGTATAATTCCTGTTTCCTTTGGGAAGGCTGTATAATTCCTCTTTCCTTTGGGAATGCTGTATAATTCCTGTTTCCTTTGGGAATGCTGTATAATTCCTGTTTCCTTTGGGAAGGCTGTATAATTCCTCTTTCCTTTGGGAATGCTGTATAATTCCTGTTTCCTTTGGGAATGCTGTATAATTCCTCTTTCCTTTGGGAATGCTGTATAATTCCTGTTTCCTTTGGGAATGCTGTATAATTCCTGTTTCCTTTGGGAATGCTGTATAATTCCTGTTTCCTTTGGGAATGCTGTATAATTCCTGTTTCCTTTGGGAAGGCTGTATAATTCCTCTTTCCTTTGGGAATGCTGTATAATTCCTGTTTCCTTTGGGAATGCTGTATAATTCCTGTTTCCTTTGGGAATGCTGTATAATTCCTGTTTCCTTTGGGAATGCTGTAGACCCAAACTGTTTCAGAACTATATCCATCCTGCCTTGCCTTTCTAAAGTCTTCGAAAGCCAAGTTAACAAACAGATCACTGACCATTTTGAATCCCACCGTACCTTCTCTGCTGTGCAATCCTGTTTCCGAGCTGGTCACGGGTGCACCTCAGCCACGCTCAAGGTACTAAACAATATCATAACCGCCATCGATAAAAGACAGTACTGTGCAGCCGTATTCATCGACCTGGCTAAGGCTTTCGATTCTGATCACCGTATTCTTAATGGGAGACTAAATAGCCTTGGTTTCTCTAATGACTGCCTCACCTGGTTCACCAACTACTTCTCAGATAGAGTTCAGTGTGTCAAATCGGAGGGCCTGTTCTCCAGACCTCTGGCAGTCTCTATGGGGGTACCACTGGGTTCAATTCGCGGGCTGACTCTTTCCTCTGTATATATCAACGATGTCGCTCTTGCTGCGGGTGATTCTCTGATCCACCTCTATGCAGACGACACCATTCTGTATACATCTGGCCCTTCTTTGGACACTGTGTTAATAACTTCTTACGGCTGAAATCCCACTAACGGGATCAGCCAGTGAAAGTGCAGGGAGCCAAATTCAAACAACAGAAACCTCATAATTAAAATTCCTCAAACAAACAAGTATTTTACACCATTTTAAAGATAGACTTGTTGTAAATCCAGCCACAGTGTCCGATTTCAAAAAGGCTTCACGACAGAAGCACACCAAACGATTATGTTAGGTCAGTACCTAGTCATAGAAAAACACAGCCATTTTTCCAGCCAATGAGAGGAGTCACAAAAAGCAGAAATAGAGATAAAATTAATCACTAACCTTTGATGATCTTCATCAGATGACACTCAACAATGTATGTTTTGTTCGATAAAGTTCATATTTATATCCAAAAATCTCAGCTTACATTGGCGTGTTATGTTCAGTAGTTCCAAAACATCTGGTGATTTTTCAGCAAGCCACATCAATTTACAGAAATACTCATAATAAACAACGATAAAAGATACAACTGTCATCCATGGAATTTTAGATCCACTTCTCCTTAATGCAACCGCTGTGTCAGATTTCAAAAGAACTTTACGGAAAAAGCACACCATGCAATAATCTAAGTACGGCGCTCAGAGACCAAAACAAGTCAAACAGATACCCGCCATGTTGTGGAGTCAACAGAAGTCAGAAATAGCATTATAAATATTCACTTACCTTTGATGATCTTCATCAGAATGCACTCCCAGGAATCCCAGTTCCACAATAAATGTATGTTTTGTTCGATAAAGTTCATAATTTATGTCCAAATACCTCCTTGTTGTACACGCTTTTAGTATACAATCCAAACTCACGAAGCGCGGGCAAGTCCAGGCGAAGGTTCAGACGAAAAGTCATATTACAGTCAAACAAAGTATAGAATCAATCTTTAGGATGTTTTAATCATAAATCTTCAATAATATTTCAACCGGAGAATTCCTTTGTCTGTAGAAATGTGACGGAACGCAGCTACCTCTCATGTGAGCATGCGTGATCAGCTTATGCCACTCTGCCAGACCCCTAACTCAATCAGCTCTCATTCCCCCCTCTTTCACAGTAGAAGCCTCAAACAACGTTCTAAAGACTGTTGACATACAGTGGAAGCCTTAGGACGTGACCCCATAGACATTGTATATTCAATAGGCAATGACTTGAAACTACAAACCTCAGATTTCCCACTTCCTGGTTGGATTTTTTCTCAAGATGTTGCCTGCCATATGAGTTCTGTTATACTCAACTCGGCCTGAGTAGCAGGAAGTTTACTCTGGGCACCTTATTCATCCAAGCTACTCAATACTGCCCCCCAGAAGTTAATGTGACTATGCACATAAGATAAACAGAGAGTAGCAGCAGTGTAAAAGAGGGGTTGGGGGATGCAAATAGTGCAATGCAAATAGGCCGGGTAACCATTTGGTCACCTTTTCAGGAGTCTTATGGCTTGGGGGTTAAAACTGTGGAGAAGCCTTTTTGTCCTAGACTTGGCACTCCGGTAACGCTTGCCATGCGGTAGTAGAGAGAACATTCTATGACTGGGGTGGCTGGGGTCTTTGACAATTTTCAGGGCCTTCCTCTAACACCGCCTGGTGTACAGGCCCTGGATGGCAGGCAGCTTTGCTCCAGTGATGTACTGGGCCGTACGCACTACCCTCTGAAGTGGCTTGCGGTCGGAGGCCGAGCATTTGCCATACCAGGCTGTGATGCAACCGGTCAGGATGCTCTCGATGTTGCAGCTGTAGAACCTTTTGAGGATCTGAGGACCCATGCCAAATCTTTTCAGTTTCCTGAGGGGGAAAAGGCTTTGTCGTGCCCTCTTCACGACTGTCTTGGTGTGTTTGGACCATGATAGTTTGTTTTTGATATGGACACCAAGGAATTTGAAGCTTACAACCTGCTCCACAGCAGCTCCGTCGATGAGAATGGGGACGTGCTCGGTGTTCCTTTTCCTGTAGTCCACAATCATCTCCTTAGGGGACCCAGCACACGTTTCCACATTTCTATCTCCACAGCCCTACCTCCACAGCCCTACCTCCACAGCCCTACCTCCACAGCCCTACCTCCACAGCCCTACCTCCACAGCCCTATCTCCACAGCCCTATCTCCACAGCCCTACCCCTCCACAGCCCTATCTCCACAGCCCTATCTCCACAGCCCCATCTCTACAGCCCTATCTCCACAGCCCTACCTCCACAGCCCTATCTCCACAGCCCATCTCCACAGCTTTGTTAGTCAGGACTACTCCATAGCTATGCAATCTTGTGCTTTGTTTAAGCAACAATACCAAAGGCCTACTATCAATAGTTACCATTGGAGATTCTCTACAAGGACGACATTCCAATTGAACTTTTTTTTTCCTGAGCACTGTAAAAGGGGTTTTGACCCATTTTCACATTGGTTTACAAAAAACATACTGTTTTTGTATGGAACAGATTTTGCAAAGAAAAAAAGGAAATTGTTTCAGAGCTAACACATTGACAGTTCATAACATAGCAAACGTCAGCTTTGCATTCCTGTCGGTGTGATTTCAATAGCTTGGTTGTTTACTTTTTAGCTCAGTTGAATTTCCGCTGCATTTATTGAGTTGTCGTTTCACCTGACAAGAGAGGTCAGGTCTTTCAGCAGAAATCCTTCAGCTGCTACTGATACCAGTTCATCCTTATTGAAACAGGCCTTTCTTTCTTTTTCCACTTCACATTACACTATGTGTTAAGAGCCCACTCAACTGCGGAAGTATTTCCGAGCACTGTGAAACTGAAGGGTGATCTTCCAGCGTGAAGATGAGTGGTTTGTACGTACAAAGCTTGGAAGCTTGAATCTATGGAGCAGTGATTTATATGAGGAATCTTCTTTGTTTCTCTCTGAAGAGAAATCACGTTTGTTTCAGGGGTCAGGGATAGTAAGTACCTTTCATTTAGATGAGGATGAAAAACACAATGCTATTATTGACAGAAGAGAAGTAGTATACCTTCATCCATGTCCTTCTGTTGTGCTACTTCATATGAGGGATCTCTTTTGTTTCTCTCTGAAGAGAAATCATTATTGTTTCAGGGGTCAGTGATTTATACCAAGAGCTGCAGCACTGAGGAGAGGGAGGATCAATGGCCGGAGTGACGGTGGGTAGTGGGTGGGGACTGTCGCTGGGTAGTGGGTGGGGAGTGACGCTGGGTAGTGGGTAGGGAGTGACGCTGGGTAGTGGGTGGGGAGTGACGGTGGGTAGTGGGTGGGGAGCGATGGTGGGTAGTGGGTGGGGAGTGTCGCTGGGTAGTGGGTGGGGAGTGACGGTGGGTGGGGAGCGATGGTGGGTGGTGGGTGGGGAGCGATGGTGGGTAGTGGGTGGGGAGTGATGCTGGGTAGTGGGTGGGGAGCGATGGTGGGTAGTGGGTAGGGAGTGACGCTGGGTAGTGGGTAGGGAGTGACGGTGGGTAGTGGGTGGGGAGTGACGGTGGGTAGTGGGTGGGGAGTGACGGTGGGTAGTGGGTGGGGAGTGATGGTGGGTAGTGGGTGGGGAGTGATGCTGGGTAGTGGGTGGGGAGTGACGGTGGGTAGTGGGCGGGGAGTGATGCTGGGTAGTGGGTGGGGAGTGACGGTGGGTAGTGGGTGGGGAGTGACGGTGGGTAGTGGGTGGGGAGTGACGGTGGGTAGTGGGTAGGGAGTGACGCTGGGTAGTGGGTGGGGAGTGTCGCTGGGTAGTGGGTGGGGAGTGTCGCTGGGTAGTGGGTAGGGAGTGACGCTGGGTAGTGGGTGGGGAGTGATTCTGGGTAGTGGATAGGAGGTGATGGTGGGTAGTGGGTAGGGAGTGATGGTGGGTAGTGGATGGGGAGTGATGGTGGGTGGGGAGTGATGGTGGGTAGTGGGTGGGGAGTGTCGCTGGGTAGTGGGTGGGGAGTGACGGTGGGTGGGGAGCGATGGTGGGTGGTGGGTGGGGAGCGATGGTGGGTAGTGGGTGGGGAGTGATGCTGGGTAGTGGGTGGGGAGCGATGGTGGGTAGTGGGTAGGGAGTGACGCTGGGTAGTGGGTAGGGAGTGACGGTGGGTAGTGGGTGGGGAGTGACGGTGGGTAGTGGGTGGGGAGTGACGGTGGGTAGTGGGTGGGGAGTGATGGTGGGTAGTGGGTGGGGAGTGATGCTGGGTAGTGGGTGGGGAGTGACGGTGGGTAGTGGGCGGGGAGTGATGCTGGGTAGTGGGTGGGAGGTGACGGTGGGTAGTGGGTGGGGAGTGACGGTGGGTAGTGGGTGGGGAGTGACGCTGGGTAGTGGGTAGGGAGAGACGCTGGGTAGTGGGTGGGGAGTGTCGCTGGGTAGTGGGTGGGGAGTGTCGCTGGGTAGTGGGTAGGGCGTGACGCTGGGTAGTGGGTGGGGAGTGATTCTGGGTAGTGGATAGGAGGTGATGGTGGGTAGTGGGTAGGGAGTGATGGTGGGTAGTGGATGGGGAGTGATGGTGGGTGGGGAGTGATGGTGGGTAGTGGGTGGGGAGTGACGGTGGGTAGTGGGTGGGGAGTGACACTGGGTAGTGGGTGGGGAGTGACGGTGGGTAGTGGGTGGGGAGTGACGGTGGGTAGTGGGTGGGGAGTGACGGTGGGTAGTGGGTGGGGAGTGACGGTGGGTAGTGGGTGGAGAGTGACGCTGGGTAGTGGGTGGGGGTGGGTGGGGAGTGTCGTCGCTGGGTAGTGGGTGGGGAGTGGGTGGGGAGTGTCGCTGGGTAGTGGGTGGGGAGTGACGCTGGGTAGTGGGTGGGGAGTGACGGTGGGTAGTGGGTGGGGAGTGGGTGGGGAGTGACGCTGGGTAGTGGGTGGGGAGTGGGTGGGGAGGGGTGGGGAGTGACGCTGGGTAGTGGGTGGGGAGTGGGTGGGGAGTGACGCTGGGTAGTGGGTGGGGAGTGGGTGGGGAGTGGGTGGGGAGTATCGCTGGGTATGCCGGAATCTCCCATCCTTTCGGGACACGTAGCTTCCCCAGTCCGAGGTCGGCGGCGAGGGGCGCCGCTCTAAAGAGGCCACGGAGGCAGTTAAAGAGGCGGAGAAATACTATGGTGGAGTGGGGTATACGTCCCGCGCCAGAGCCGCCACCGCGGACAGACACCCACCCAGACCCTCCCCTATAGGTTCAGGTTTTGCGGCCGGAGTCCACACCTTTGGGGGGGGTACTGTCACGTTCTGACATTAGTTATTTTGTTATGTCTTTGTTTTAGTATGGTCAGGTGTGTGTTTCTGTGTTTGGCCTGGTATGGTTCTCAATCAGAGGCAGCTGTCAATCGTTGTCCCTGATTGAGAACCATACTTAGGTAGCCTGGTTTCACTTTTGAGTTGTGGGTGATTGTTTCTTGTGTTTGTACCATACGGGACTGTTTCGATTTTCGTTTGCTCATTCACGTTGTTATTTTGTATTTTTGTAGTGTTCAGTTTCATATATTAAAATGGACACTTACCACGCTGCACATTGGTCCGACCTCTCTTACTTCTCGTCAGAAGAAGAGGAGAGCTGTTACATTTTGCTCCTTTGCACCCCATTATTTTTATTTCTACTTTGCACATTCTTCCACTGCAAATCTACCATTCCAGTGTTTTTCTTGCTATATTGTATTTACTTCGCCACCATTGCCTTTTTTTGCCTTTACCTCCCTTATCTCACCTCATTTGCTCACATTGTATATAGACTTATTTTTCTACTGTATTATTGACTGTATGTTTGTTTTACTCCATGTGTAACTCTGTGTTGTTGTATGTGTCGAACTGCTTTTGCTTTATCTTGGCCAGGTC
Source organism: Oncorhynchus tshawytscha (assembly GCF_018296145.1). NCBI lineage: Eukaryota > Metazoa > Chordata > Actinopteri > Salmoniformes > Salmonidae > Oncorhynchus > Oncorhynchus tshawytscha. Next base: position 48,691,013 of record NC_056454.1, read on the forward strand.
TCAATTGTAAATGAGAACTTGTTCTCAACTTGCCTACCTGGTGTTATAAATATGAAATAAATAAATAAAATAATTATCCAATCACAATCATGTGCCTAATTATCCCTACCAATCAGGTGCCTAATTATCCCTACCAATCAGGTGCCTAATTATCCCTACCAATCAGGTGCCCTAGCTGGCTTTTGTCAGGCTCCTCATGTCTTGATACAATAAACGTCTTTAATTCTCTTCACAAACTGCAAAGTCATCATTCTTAGCACATTTCAATGGCTTGACATAAGCTTATTGACCACCAGAATCGTAAAGATCTATATTCTTAACCACTAACCTGTCGATTAGGCTCACATGAGAAGCTGATCCATCAAGTCAATCCACTAAGGCATAATTCTAATGATGTCATATATCATTTTCAAACACCTGTTGATATTTTACTAACATTATTAAAGCAATATGAACCCAGAGGAGACAATGGCCTGTGCGTAAACTTTAAAAAAAATTGTATTCCCGATCATCAGTTTACATTGTGTTATCCTGATCAATCCGTCTCTCCTGTAACTTCTCATTAATAACCAAGACTAGCTAGCATAACACTTGAAACCTATGCAGTCATTTAGTCACTAGATGTGCTAAAAAAATGAGGGTTTGGAATCTTAAATAAATAAACACAACTTTACAACTGAAAAACACTTCTGGGTCTGAAGTTTTACTTACATTGCTCAAACTAACTAGGCGTAAAATGGTCAGACTGGTCTGGGTTTTTTGCAGGGAGGTCGTCCTCCACATTAGGAGCTGAATTCACTATGTCATTCTAGCTTCTGTTATGTGAGAAAATGGGTGTGTTAGACCCTTAGGAGAGGCATTGCTGTTTTTTCTCTTGTTCTATATCAATATGGAAACCTCCATGGAAGGGGCATTTAACACAATGATGAGATCAGTGTCCCTAAACCGGGACGGTTGTTTCTAACGTGCACTAATGTGACTAGAATGACGTTGTAAATAACATCCACATTTCCAGGACATAGACATGTCTTATACGGGCAGAAAGCTTAAATTCCTGTTAATCTAACTGCACTGTCCTATTTACAGTAGCTATTACAGTAAAAAAATGCCATGCCATTGTTTGAGGAGAGTGCACAACAACAAAATGCTTTTTATCACAGCAACTGGTTTGATACATTCACCTCTGAAGGTAAATAATGTACTTACATTCAGTAATCTTGCTCTGATTTGTCATCCTGAGTGTCCCAGAGATAAAAGGTAGCATAGTTTTGTTTGTTTGATAAAAATCTATTTTTATATTTAAATGTAGGGACTGGGTTCTACAGTTTGAACCCACTGCTCTCTCTGGTAAAGATCTGGCTCTTTGACCAGATCTAACATCTTTCATTATTCTACATTAATTTCACATTTACACTAACTTCGAAGTGTTTCCTTTCAAATGGTACCAAGAATATGCCCTTGCTTCAGGTCCTGAGCTACAGGTAGTTAGATTTGAGTATGTCATTTTAGGTGAAAATCTAAAAAAAGAGTATGATCCTTGAAACTTCTTAGGGATAGGCCCCTTTTTTCTCTACTTCCTGTCTGAATGACGTGTCCAAAGTAAACTGCCTGTTACTCAGGCCCAGAAGCCAGGATATGCATATATTTGGTAGCATTGGATAGAAAACACTAAAATAATGTCTGAGACTATAACAGAATTGATATGGCAGGCAACAATCAGAGAAAAATCTTAGGGATCTTAGGGAATTCACTTTAAAAAATCTGGGAGGTGAAAATGTTGGTGATGAATATCTCAGAACTATGCTTTGCTCAGAGACAAAGGTCTCGATTAGGAAAATAATGAATAAACTCACTTAATTTGGCATGTATATGACAGACTTCCTCCCTAAACATGCACGCACACACACACACACACACACACACACACACACACACACACACACACATACATACATAACCCTCTCATTAATCACACCCACGATGATCTGCTGTACTTCCTGTTTCCTGTCAGAGTCCAGTCATGGCATGCCCAATCTGCCTGTTGCATCATTCATTAGTCACCTTTTTAGCGCATCGTTATTATTCATAGTCAGTCATGAAAACATAATTGTCTGTTGATATTTTGCTTGTCTCTCAGTCAGACACCAGAGAAGAGATGTGACTTGATGTTCAGACAGTTCAGGGGAGTCAGCCAGAGTCACAAGCTAAAGTCATTTGCCTGTTCCTTTTTGGTACATTTTTTGTGTCATAGGTATCACAGGAGGCTGGTGACACCTTAATTGGGGCAGGACTGGTTCATGGTAATGATTGGAGAGGAATCAGTGTACTGGTATCAAATACATCAAACACATGGTTTCCATGATTCCCAGGCGTTTGATGCCATTCCATTTGCTCCATTCCGGACATTATTACGAACCTTCCTCCCCTCAGCAGCCTCCTGTGGTAGGTATACATGTGGTTGTATAAGACGGATGTAATGTTATGTTTTTTTTTAGTATAGTACAGGTAGATTTTTTAGTACAGTATGAGCGGTTGGAGAGGCGAGCCAGCAACCGGAGTGTTGCATTGATAGTTTGAATCCCGGGTCTAACGGAAAGATATTTTCAGGAATTGAGCAACTGAATGGTTGTTCGCATCAAATCCTAGATGCCATTGTCTGCTGTTGTGCCCTTGAGCAAGGCATGTACATGGAGGGGTGTGAAGCCTATATTCACTATATAATGCACTACTACAGTGCCGTATACAAACTTAGAAGAAAAACAAAATCGTTCCAAAAGGGTTTTTCGGCTATCCACACAGGAGAACCCTTTTTGGTTCCAGGTAGAACCCGTTTTGGATCCATGTAGAACCCTCTGTGGAAAGGGTACTACATGGGACCCACAAGGGTTCTATCTGGAACCAAACGGGTTCTACCTAGTATCTAAAAGGGTTCTACAAAGGGTTCTCCAATGGGGACAGCCAAAGAACCCTTTAAGGTTCTTTATAAGAGTGTATAGGGAATAGGATGCTAGGGTGGCACTGTGTGTGCCTGGGATAGGCGGTTGCATGAGCTCTCCCTCTCCTCCCCCCGTATGTCACGCCCTGACCATAGATTACATTGTATGATTCTACTTTTAGTTTGGTCAGGGTGTGATGTGGGTGGGTATTCTATGTTCTATGTTCTATGGTTTTCTTTTTCTATGTGTTTGGCCTGGTATGGTCCTCAATCAGAGGCAGCTGTCTATCGTTGCCATACCTAGGTAGCCTGTTTTCCCATTTTGAGTTGTGGGTGATTGTTTTCCATTTCAGTGTTTTCACCATACAGGACTGTTTCGGATTTCCTTTATCCTTTTGTTCGTTTGTATTCAGTGTTAAGTTTATTAAAGGCATCATGAACACGTACCACAAATCTCAAATACCAAAATCATCAAATACATCAAACACATGGTTTCCATGGTTCCCAGGCGTTTGATTCCATTCCATTTGCTCCATTCCGGACATTATTATGAACCTTCCTCCCCTCAGCAGCCTCCTGTGGTAGGTATACATGCGGTTGTATAAGACGGATGTCATGTTTTTTTAGTATAGTACAGATAGATTTTTTAGTACAGTATGAGCGGTTGGTTAAAGGCATCGTGAACACGTACCACGCTGGGCTTTGGTCTACTCCTTCTTCCACCAACGAAAATCGTTACACCGTATCCATCTTTCCCTCAACAAATCACCTCAATGACGAAGAGACTGGAATGAAATAAAAAGCACTAATAAAACTAATGGTTGCTTTTTTCTCTAAGTCAGAGGCCAGTCGAGCCGCGGTCTCGAGGGAAGTAACCCTTTTAGCAAATGGTTTATAATCAATGATTAACTGTTGGTCAGTGATTAGCCGTTGATCACTGATTAGCCATTGATCCGACAAAGACGAGACATCCTATAGGAGGAGGTCAGAGACCTTGTGGTGCCAAGACAACAACCTCTCCCTCAACGTGATCAAGACAAAGACGAGACATTCTATAGGAGGAGGTCAGAGACCTTGTGGAGCCAAGACAACAACCTCTCCCTCAACGTGATCAAGACAAAGGAGATGATCGTGGACTACGGGAAAAGGAGAACCGAGCAAGCCCCCATTCTAATCGACAGGGCTGTAGTGGAGCAGGTTGAGAGCTTAGAGTTTCTTGGTGTCCACATCATCAACAACCTAACCTGGTCCAAGTACACCAAGACAGTCGTGAAGAAGTCATGACAAAACCTATTCCTCCTTAGGACACTGAAAAGTTTTGGCATGGGTCCTTAGATCCTCAAAAGGTTCTACAGCTGCACCGTCAAGAGCAGCCTGATGGGTTGCCATCCTGATGGGTGGCAAATGCTTGACTTCCGACCGCAAGGCACTACAGAGGGTAGCCATCCATGACCTCTATACCAGGCTGTGTCAGAGGAAGGCCCTAAAATGATCAAAGACTCCAGCTACCCTAGTCATAGACTGTTCTCTCTGCTACCGCACGGCAAGCGGTACCAGAGCGCCAAGTCTAGGTCCAAGAGGCTTCTAAACAGCTTCTACCCCCAAGCCATAAGACTCCTGAGCATCTAATCAAATGGCTACCCAGACTATTTGCATTGCCCCCCCCTCTCTGTTATTATCTATGCATAGTCACTTTAATAACTCTACCTACATGTACATATTACCTCAATTACCTCGACTAACCGGTGCCCCCGCACATTGACTCTGTACCAAGACCCCCTGTATATAGTCTCCACATTGACTCTGCACTGGTACCCCCTGTATATAGCCTTCACATTGACTCTGTACCAATACCCCCTGTATATCGCCTCGCTATTGTTATTTTACTGCTGCTCTTTAATTATTTTTTACTTTTATTTGTTATTAAAAAAATTTGTAGATATTTTATTTCATTTATTTTTAAACAGCGTTTTTGGTTAGGGCAGTTAGCATTTCACAGTAAGATCTACACCTGTTGTGTTCGGCGCTTGTGACAAATACAATTTGATTGTATTTGAATTGATCACTGTTTAGAATGTTGAAGAGTGATTAGCCATTGATTTTTTATTTCACCTTTATTTATCCAGGTATTTATATATATAACCCTAACCCTTTATTTAACCAGGTAGGCCAGTTGAGAACAAGTTCACATTTACATCTCCGACCTGGCCAAGATAAAGCAAAGCAGTACGACACAAACAACACAGAGTTACACATGGGATAAACAATCGTACAGTCAATAACACAATAGAAAAATCTGTATACAGTGGGTGCAAATTATGTAAGGAGGTAAGGCAATAAATAGGCCAACAGTGGCAAAGTAATTACAATTTGGCAATTTACACTGGAGTGATATATGTGCAGATGAGGATGTGCAAGTAGAAATACTGGTGTGCAAAAGAGCAGAAAAACCAAAACAAATATAGGGATGAGGTAGGTAGTTGGTTGGTTCGATGGGCTATTTACAGATGGGTTGTGTACAACTGCAGCGATCGTGAAGCTGCTCTGACAGCTGATGCTTAAATTTAGTGAGGGGGATATGAGACTCCAACTTCAGTGATTTTTGCAATTCGTTCCAGTCATTGGCAGCAGAGAACCGGAAGGAAAGATGGACAAAAGAGGTGTTGGCTTTGGGGATGGCCAGTGAGATATACCTGCTGGCGCACATGCTACGAGTGGGTGCTGCTATGGCGACCAGTGAGCTGAGATAAGGCGGGGCTTTACCTAGCAAAGACTTATAGATGACCTGGAGCCAGTGAGTTTGGCGATGAATATGAAGCGAGGGCCAGCCAACGAGAGCATACAGGTCACATTGGTTGGGTAGTATATGGGGTTTTGGTGACAAAACAGATGGCACTGTGATAGACTGCATCCAATTTACTGAGTAGAGTGTTGGAGGCTATTTTGTAAATTACATCACCGAAGTCAAGGATCGGTAGGAAGGTCAGTTTTACCAGGGTATGTTTGGCTGCATGAGTGAAGGAGGCTTTGCTGCGAAATAGGAAGCCAATTCTAGATTTAACTTTGGATTGGAGATGCTTAATATGAGTCTGGAAGGAGAGTTTACATTCTAACCAGACACCTAGGTATTTGTAATTGTCCACATATTCTACGTCGGAACCGTCCAGAGTAGTGATGCTAGTCAGGCGGGCAGGTGCAGGTAGCGATCGGTTGAAGAGCATGCATTTAGTTTTACTAGCATTTACGATCAATTGGAGGCCACAGAAGGAGTGGAGTTGAAGCTTGGTGCACCCGTGACCAGCTCAGAAACTAGATTGCATAGCGGAGAAGGTACGGTGGGATTGGTCACTGATTAGCCGTTGATCACTGATTAGCCGTTGATCACTGATTAGCCGTTGATCACTGATTAGCGAGTTCAACCTCCCTCTTCTGTGTTCTGTGTCTCTGGGCTCTACAGAGCAGAAGAGATAGGCAGAAGAGAATATGTTCTGTGTCTCTGGGGTCTACAGAGCAGAAGAGATAACCAGAAGAGAATCTGTTCTGTGTTCTGTGTCTCTGGGGTCTACAGAGCAGAAGAGATAACCAGAAGAGAATCTGTTCTGTGTTTTTGAGGTCTACAGAGCAGATGAGAATCTGTTCTGTTTTATGTGTCTCTGGGGTCTACAGAGGAGAAGAGATAGCCAGAAGAGAATGTGTTCTGTGCCTCTGGGCTCTACAGAGCAGAAGAGATAGGCAGAAGAGAATCTGTTCTGTGTTTCTGAGGTCTACAGAGCAGAATAGATAGCCAGAAGAGAATCTGTTCTGTGTCTCTGGGGTCTACAGAGCAGAATAGATAGCCAGAAGAGAATATGTTATGTGTCTCTGGGCTCTACAGAGAAGAAGAGAATATGTTCCGTGATCTGTGTCTCTGGGGTCTATAGAGCAGAAGAGATAGCCAGAAGAGAATCTGTTCTGTGTTTCTGAGGTCTACAGAGCAGAATAGATAGCCAGAAGAGAATCTGTTCTGTGTCTCTGGGGTCTACAGAGCAGAAGAGATAACCAGAAGATAATTTGTTCTGTGTTCTATGTCTCTGGGGTCTACAGTGCAGAAGAGATAGCCAGAAGAGAATCTGTTCTGTATTCTGTGTCTCTGGGGTCTACAGAGCAGAAGATAATCTGTTCTGTTTTCTATGTCTCTGGGGTCTACAGTGCAGAAGAGATAGCCAGAAAATAATATTTTGCTATGGTTGGTTTTTCTATCTTTTAATTTTCACTCTGTTCAGTCATTTCTTTCCTCCTCTCCTCAACGACTAAAAGCAAAGCAGACAACCGGAAAATCCCTTTACACACTGCTACAGGCAAAAGGGTTATAAATGTAATATTTACTTATAAGCTAATGGACATGGCCATTGTATTATTGCCTTGACAGACCTGTGGTGAGTTCAAAACATGAAGTTAAGAATCATTCCTGGGGCTGCTCCTAAAGAATAATTAGCATTTTGACAATGAGCAAAAAATATCAAGTTCCTGCCAAGGCAGCAGCTTCCTGGGGTTTATTATGGATCCCCATTAGTTCCTGACAAGGCAGCAGCTACTCTTCCCAGGGTTTATTATGGATCCCCATTAGTTCCTGCCAAGGCAGCAGCTACTCTTCCTGGGGTTTATTATGGATCCCCATTAGTTCCTGACAAGGCAGCAGCTACTCTTCCCAGGGTTTATTATGGATCCCCATTAGTTCCTGACAAGGCAGCAGCTACTCTTCCCAGGGTTTATTATGAATCCCCATTAGTTCCTGACAAGGCAGCAGCTACTCTTCCCAGGGTTTATTATGAATCCCCATTAGTTCCTGACAAGGCAGCAGCTACTCTTCCCAGGGTTTATTATGGATCCCCATTTGTTCCCGGGGTCCAGCAAAATGAAGGCAGTTTTATACAATTAAAACATGACATTACATTTCACAACAGATGACAAGTGTTAAGTGTGTTCCCTCAGGCCACTACTCTACAACCACATATCTACATCACATTAAGTGTGTTCCTCAGGCCACTACTCTACAACCACATATCTACATCACATTAAGTGTGTTCCTCAGGCCACTACTCTACAACCACATATCTACATCACATTAAGTGTGTTCCCTCAGGCCACTACTCTACAACCACATATCTACATCACATTAAGTGTGTTCCTCAGGCCACTACTCTACAACCACATATCTACATCACATTAAGTGTGTTCCTCAGGCCACTACTCTACAACCACATATCTACATCACATTAAGTGTGTTCCTCAGGCCACTACTCTACAACCACATATCTACATCACACAATCCTTGTGTACGTGTGTGTAGAGCGCATACATTGCCTTCGGAAAGTGTTCAGACTCCTTGACTTTTTCCACATTTTGATAGGTTACAACCTTGTTTCCTAATGAATTAAATTGTTTTTTTTCTTCCCCTCATCAATCTACACACAATACCCCATAATGACAAAGCAAAAACTATTTTTTTTTATGTACTAATTTATAAAATCTAAAATGAAACATCACATTTATATAAGTATTCAGACCCTTAGCTCAGTACTTTGTTGAAGCGCCTTTTGGCAGTGATTACAGCTTTGAGTCTTCTTGCGTTCTTGTACTGTATATACAGTACCAGAATGCATTTCAATGAACAGGTGTGCCTTGTTAAAATTTTATTTGTGGACTTTATTTCCTTGTTCATGTGTTTGATCCGATCAGTTCTATTGTGACAAGGTAGGGGTGGTGTACAGAATATATCCCTAATTGATAAGAGTGGTATACAGAATATATCCCTAATTGATAGGGGTGGTATACAGAATATATCCCTAATTGATAGGGGTGGTATACAGAATATATCCCTAATTGGTAGAGGTGGTATACAGAATATATCCCTAATTGATAGGGGTGGTATACAGAAGATAGCCCTATTTGGTAGGGGTGATATACAGAATATATCCCTAATTGATAGGGGTGGTATACAGAAGATATCCCTAATTGATAGGGGTGGTATACAAAAGATAGCCCTATTTGGTAGGGGTGGTATACAAGGTAGATGTGGTGGTGGCATTGTTCAAAAAGCCTCTACAATCACCTGACCTCAAACCAATGGAGATGGTTTGGGATGAGTTGGACCGGCAGAGTGAAGGAAAAGCAGCCAACAAGTGCTCAGCATATGTGGGAACTGCTTCATATGTGGGAACGACTGTTGGAAAAGCATTCCAGGTCAAGCTGGTTGATAGAATGCCAAGAATGTGCAAAGCTGTCATCAAGGTGGCTACTTTGAAGAATCTAAAATCTTTTTTTTTTTTGTTTAACACCTTTTTTTGTTTTTGCATGATTCCATATGTGTTATTTCATAGTTTTGTTGTCTTCACTATTATTCAGCAATGTAGAAAATAGCCAAAATAAAGAAATACCCTTGAATGAGTAGGTGTGTACAAACCTTTGATTGGTACAGTATATATTTCAAATTACAGAGGTCTGGACCTCAAGCATCAGCAGTTATTTTTCACTGTTAGTCACTCAATTAGTCCAAGTCAGTTAAAATTGATTAAGATTGATATATTAGTCTAGTTAGTCTAGTCAGCTATCTTACCCCAGCTAGATATCTACAACTCCTTACTGTGACAGTATCCCAGCTGTCAACACACCTCATTAAACTAAACTGAAAATCGTGATTAGTTGATTATTGGAGTCATGTAGGGAATAGGGTGCCATTTTGGACGCCGGCATGAAATCAAAACATCAGGCACCAACATCAGGCACTAGCATCAGGCACCAACGGTACATAATTAAATAGATATTCTAGATGGATTAATGCATCCTACTGAGTCCTTTACTATGTCATGTCAAGTCATTATCAATAAACCTCCTCCTCCACGCTCTGTCTAAGGCTGCCTGGTGCCTACCTCAGCCCTAAAATGGCTTCCGCCCAAGGCTTCTGTCTCAAGTTTTTTTTAAACCCTCTGAAGATTTTGATGCTTCAAACTTAGCTTTGCTTTCATGTCATAAAGCTGTACTGAAAACTTTGTGCTTTGGAAGAAATGTCAAACAGCCACCCAAACCCTTAATTAAAAAGAGATAAGGTTTCTTTGACTCAGAGGTATGGTATTTCATCTTACCCCCTATCTAAACTAATATATGGACAAATTAAGCTGAATTCCCCTATCATCTCTAGAATTATGTCAGAATTAAAGATGTTTTTTCTTTCTACATTAGCGAGATTGAATTCAAACCCATATTGAGATCAAAGTAAATGGGAAGGACTTGCTTTATTCAAAAGGAATTTTTTAACATATGACTTGAGATCGTCAACAGAACTTTCGAAAGTGTTAACAATGACTTTTGGGGGGACTTTTTTTTTTTTTTTACTATTGGGGTCTTGCAATATTCATGGTCCTTGGTCTACCATAAGGACGAAGGGCTGCACACTAAAACAGAGTATCTCACTATAGTGTTGAATTACAACTAAAGAAACAAAAAACAAGCATTTTAGCAAGACAGTTACAGCAGATGTGCTTGTCACACTTAAAGACCAGAGACAACACTTCCTTGGTCTATCTATAACTGTGTAGGGGTGGCAGGTAGCCTAGTGGTTAGAGCGTTGGGCCAGTAACCAAAAGATTGATGGATTGAATCCGCGAGTTGACGAGGTGAAAATCTGTCGTTCTGCCCCTGCCCAGTTAACCCACTGTTCCTTGGTAGGCAGTCATTGTAAATAAGAATTTGTTCTAAACTGACTAGTTAAATACAACATTTACATTAACAAATAGGTTTTTTTAAATACTCAGACTGCTGAAGAATGTAACATATAAATGCCTCATGAGTTTAGTTCAACTGTTGTACCCCATCAGACCCCCAAATATAAGGTTCAAATTACTCCACAGTTGTGTAAACAAGGTCATTGTAAACAAACACTGTATAGCTGTTTATCAAATCAGTGGCAGGGTGGACACTTGGCTTTTGTTTGAACTGCAGATTTCACCCTTTAAATTCTATGCTCTAGTTGGCGAAAGAAATCTAAAGTATTTAGGCTCTAGGTGAGCTTCACATCCTCACGTTTCACCAGACTGGATCTAAGTAGAGAGACTGGATTGCAGTGGAGGATTATTTAACCATGTCACAGTAATTCCATAGACATCAAGGATGAGCCTAATCAAATTAAGTGGAACTTTAAGATCATGCTTGAACGTCCAAAGAAGAATTTTCAGAAAGGAATCAGAGCAACAACAGTGACAAGAGGCTTTCTCTTTGCAATGTACATAGAATCAATTATATAAGTTGTTTTATTTTTAATTAAATAGAGAGCAAGTACTGTGAGCTGTGAATGAATGAGATATTTAATGAAGCTATGTTTTACATACAGTAAAAAATGCTAGATTATTTTAAGGGCCACCGAGTGACGCAGCGGTCCAAGGCACTGCATCTCAGTGCAAGAGGCATCACTGCAGTCACTGGTTTGAATCCAGAATGCATCACATTTGGCCGTGATTGGGAGTCCCACAAGGCGGCGCACAATTGGCCCAGTGTCGTCCGGGTTTGGCCGCGGTAGGCCATCATTGTAAATAAGAATTTGTTCTTAAATGACTTGCCTACTTAAATAAAAAAAAATAAGTGCCTTCTTGTCCTGTTCTATGTTATAAATCTTAGTATTGATTTTCTTGCCCACAAATTGAGAGCATTGCTTAAAACTTCTTAGGTATAGGAGTCCTGCTAACTTCAGGTGAAGCTGGAGGGTGCGCAATTCAAATAAATAATCATAAATATTATGAATTTGAAATATTTATGTACATATAAAAGTGTCTGAAATCGGCTGAAAGCTTAACTTCGTGTTAATCTAACTGCTGATATTACAGCGAAAACATGCCATGTGATTATTTGAGGACGGCACCCCACGTCAACATATTTTTCCACCGGCACAGATTTCATACATTCACAAATAACAATTAAACTTCTTAGGGAGGATGTTCCCTCGGGGGGATCAAATCAGCGGGTAATCAGCGGATATTTTAGAGCGCCACTGATCGTTTTCGATAAAACTCAAACTTTCATTAAAACACAAATGCAAGGTAGTGAATTAAAGCTACACTCGTTGTGAATCTAGCCACCAAGTCAGATTTGTAAAATGCTTTTCGGCGAAAGCATGAGAAGCTATTATCTGATAGCATGTAACACCCCAAAAGACCCGTAGAGGATGTAAACAAAAAGAATTAGCATAGTCGGCGCTACACAAACCGCACAATAAAATATAAAACATTCATTCCCTTTGACCATCTTCTTTCTTGGCACTCCTTGATGTCCCATAATCAATACTGGGTCTTTTTTTGGATTAAATCGGTCCATATATAGCCTAGATATCGATCTATGAAGACTGTGTGATAAACGGAAAAAATAGCATTTCATAACGTAACGTCATTTTTTTTAAAGTTAAAAAGTCGACGATAAACTTTCACAAAACACTTCGAAATACCTTTCTAATGCAACTTTAGGTATTACTACACGTTAATAAGCTATAAAAATCATCAGGAGGCGATGTAAATTCGATAGCTGGTCGTCTGGAAAAAATGTCCGGAAAAACACAGAGACAATGCATCAAGTTGGTGGTCGGAGGGAATCGGTTCCCTTTGGTCGGATCTACCAAGAATCAAATCAGAATCAAATGAGAAGACTCTATACATCCTGTGGAAGCTGTAGGTACTGCAACCTCGGCCTCATTTAATACGGTTCACCTTTAACAATTCCTGGAAGTGGCGCATGGATATTTTTTTCCATCTCCAGTGATCAGATTTTCCTGCGCTTTTCGATGAAACAGACGTTCTGTTATAGTCACAGCCGTGATTTAACCAGTTTTAGAAACGTCTGAGTGTTTTCTATCCACACATACTAATCATATGCATATACTATATTCCTGGAATGAGTAGCAGGGCGCTGAAATGTTGCGCGATTTTTAACAAAAAGCTGCGAAAATTCGCAGCCTCCCTAACTTATTTTAAATAACAATTAAATATTCACTTACTTTTTGAAAATCTTCCTCTGATTTGTCATCCAAAGTGTCCCAGCTATAACATGTAGTATCGTTTTTGTTAGATAAAATCCTTCTTTATATCCCAATAAGTCTGTTTAGTTGGCGGCATCGATTTGAGTAATCCACTCGTTCAACAGGCAGAGAAAGGAATCCGAAAATCCCCTAAACTTTATCAATAGCAAAATACGTTTCTATTGACTCCTCAGATGTCAATCAAACTATTACATTCTAGTATGTTCAATAGGAAACTCATTTTAGCAGGTGCTTAATGTCTTCATGGAGAGGCAAATACGAATTTCCAAGACTGTGTCCCTCTACTAAAACTGATATGTGTCACGCCCTGCTCTTAGTATTTTGTGTTTATATATTTATTTGGTCAGGCCAGGATGTGACATGGGGTTATTTTGTGTTGTGTTGTGGTATTGGGGGTTTTAGTAGGTATTGGGATTGTGTATTGGGATTGTGGCTGAGTAGGGGTGTCTAGCATAGTCTATGGCTGCCTGAGGTTCTCAATCAGAGTCAGGTGATTCTCGTTGTCTCTGATTGGGAACCATATTTAGGTAGCCTGGGTTTCACTGTGTGTTTGTGGGTGATTGTTCCTGTCTCTGTGTAGTGTTCACCAGATAGGCTGTAATTAGGTTTTCACGTTTCGTTTGTTGTTTTTGTATTTATTTTAGTTATTTCATGTATCGCTATTTTTTCATTAAAGAACATGAGTAACCACCACGCTGCATTTTGGTCCGACTCTCCTTCAACAGACGAACGTCGTTACAATATGTCTTATTCGTTTATGAAGTTACAAGCCTGACACCTTCAAATCAAATCAAATCAAATCAAATCAAATTTTATTTGTCACATACACATGGTTAGCAGATGTTAATGCAGTGTAGCGAAATGCTTGTGCTTCTAGTTCCAACAATGCAGTAATAACGAGCAAGTAATCTAACTAACAATTCCAAAAAAAACTACTGTCATACACAGTGTAAGGGGATAAAGAATATGTACATAAGGATATATGAATGAGTGATGGTACAGAGCAGCATAGGCAAGATACAGTAGATGATATCGAGTACAGTATATACATATGAGATAAGTATGTAAACCAAGTGGCATAGTTAAAGTGGCTAGTGATACATGTATTACATAAGGATGCAGTCGATGATATAGAGTACAGTATCAACGTATGCATATGAGATGAACAATGTAGGGTAAGTAACATTATATAAGGTAGCATTGTTTAAAGTGGCTAGTGATATATTTACATCATTTCCCATCGATTCCCATGATTAAAGTGGCTGGAGTAGAGTCAGTGTCATTGACAGTGTGTTGGCAGTAGCCACTCAATGTTAGTGGTGGCTGTTTAACAGTCTGATGGCCTTGAGATAGAAGCTGTTTTTCAGTCTCTCGGTCCCAGCTTTGATGCACCTGTACTGACCTCGCCTTCTGGATGGCAGCGGGGTGAACAGGCAGTGGCTCGGGTGGTTGATGTCCTTGATGATCTTTATGGCCTTCCTGTAGCATCGGGTGGTGTAGGTGTCCTGGAGGGCAGGTAGTTTGCCCCCGGTGATGCGTTGTGCAGACCTCACTACCCTCTGGAGAGCCTTACGGTTGAGGGCGGTGCAGTTGCCATACCACCTTGAACATAGACTGCTGACACCCTGTGGAAGCCATATGAATTGCATCCAGGGAGCTAATTTTCAATATGACCTTTCCCTTGCAATCTTAAGAGGATGATCTCTCTCAACAACAAAAAATTATGTTTGGTTTTTCTTTGGATTTTCTCCTACCATATCTATTGTGTTATATTCTCCTACATTATTTTCAAAATTCTACAAGCTTCAAAGTGTTGTCTTACCAATGGTACCAATTATATGCATTTTCTGGCTTCAGGGCCAGAGCCACAGGCAGTTTACTTTGGGAACGTCATTCAGACAGGAAGTGGAGAAAAAAAGGGCCTAGCCCTAAGAACCTTGCAGAAAGCTTATACAGTCATTGCAAAAAGTTTTGAGAATGACACAAATATAAATTTTCACAAAGTCTGCTGCCTCAGTTTGTACGATGGCAATTTGCATATACTCCAGAATGTTATGAAGAGTGATCAGATGAATTGCAATTAACTACAAAGTCCCTATTTGCCATGCAAATTAACTGAATCCCCCAAAAATATTTCAACTGCATTTCAGCCCTGCCATCAAAGGACCAGTTGACATCATGTCAGTGATTCTCTCATTAACACAGGTGTGAGTGTTAACGAGGAAAAGGCTGGAGATCACTCTGTCATACTGATTGAGTTCGAATAACAGACTGGAAGCTTCAAAAGGAGGGTGGTGCTTGGAATCATTCTTCTTCCTCCGTTAGTCATGGTTACCTGCAAGGAAACACGTGCCGTCATCATTGCTTTGCACAAAAAGGGCTTCACAGGCAAGGATATTGCTGCCAGTAAGATTGCACCTAAATCAACCATTTATCGGATCATCAAGAGCTTCAAGGAGAGCGGTTCAATTGTTTTGAAGAAGGATTCAGGACGCCCAAGAAAGTCCAGCAAGTGCCAGGAGCGTCTCCTAAAGTTGATTCAGCTGCGGGATCGGGGCACCACCAGTACAGAGCTTGCTCAGGAATGGCAGCAGGCAGGTGTGAGTGCATCTGCACGCACAGTGAGGCGAAGACCTTTGGAGGATGGCCTGTTGTCAAGAAGGGCAGCAAAGAAGCCACATCTCTCCAGGAAAAACATCAGGGACAGACTGATGTTCTGCAAGCGGTACAGGGATTGGACTGCTGAGGACTGGGGTAAAGTCATTTTCTCTGATGAATCCCCTTTCCGATTGTTTGGGGAATCCAGAAAAAAAAGCTTGTCCGGAGAAGACAAGGTGAGCGCTATCAGGCAAGGGAGTGGGCTCACTCACAATTTGCCTAAGAATACAGCCGGAATAAAGAATGGTACCAACACATCCTCAGAGAGCAACTTCTCCCAACCATCCAGGAACAGTTTGGTGACGAACAATGCCTTTTCCAGCATGATGGAGCACCTTGCCACAAGGCAAAAGTAATAACTACGTGGCTCGGGGAACAAAACATCAATATTTTGGGTCCATGGCCAGGAAACTACCCTGACCTTAATCCCATTGAGAATTTGTGGTCAATCCTCAAGAGGCGGGTGGACAAACAAAACCAACAAATTCTGACAAACTCCAAGCATTGATTATGCAATAATTGGCTGCCATCAGTCAAGATGTGGCCCAGAAGTTAATTGACAGCATGCCAGGGCAGATTGCAGAGGTCTTGAAAAAGAAGGGTCAACACTGCAAATATTGACTCTTTGCATCAACTTCATGTAATTGTCAGTAAAAGCCTTTGACACTTATGAAATGCTTGTAATTGTACTTTAGTATTCCATAGTAACATCTGGTAAAAAATATCTAAAGACACTCAAACTTTGTGGAAATTAATATTGTTGTCATTCTCAAAACTTTTGGCCACGACTGTACATATTGATATACAGTCCTTTGGGAAGTGTTCAGACCCCTTTGACACTTTGCCTCATAAAGACATTTTTACAAATTCATAAAAAATAAAACAATAATATATAATATTTGCATAAGTATTCAGACCCTTTAGTCAGTACTTTGTTGAAGCATCTTTGGCTGTGATTACAGCCTCAAATGTTCACATATTCAATCAATCCCTATACCAGTCTGCTGTTCCCACATGCTTCAAGAGGGCCACCATTGTTCCTGTTCCCAAGAAAGCTAAGGTAACTGAGCTAAACGACTACCGCCCCGTAGCACTCACATCCGTCATCATGAAGTGCTTTGAGAGACTAGTCAAGGACCATATCACCTCCACCCTACCTGACACCCTTGACCCTCTCCAATTTGCTTACCGCCCAAATAGGTCCACAGACGATGCAATCTCAACCACACTGCACACTGCCCTAACCCATCTGGACAAGAGGAATACCTATGTGAGAATGCTCTTCATCGACTACAGCTCGGCATTCAACACCATAGTACCCTCCAAGCTCGTCATCAAGCTCGAGACCCTGGGTCTCGACCCCGCCCTGTGCAACTGGGTACTGGACTTCCTGACGGGCCGCCCCCAGGTGGTGAGGGTAGGCAACAACATCTCCTCCCCGCTGATCCTCAACACTGGGGCCCCACAAGGGTGCGTTCTGAGCCCTCTCCTGTACTCCCTGTTCACCCACGACTGCGTGGCCATGCACACCTCCAACTCAATCATCAAGTTTGCGGACGACACAACAGTGGTAGGCTTGATTACCAACAACGACGAGACGGCCTACAGGGAGGAGGTGAGGGCCCTCGGAGTGTGGTGTCAGGAAAATAACCTCACACTCAACGTCAACAAAACTAAGGAGATGATTGTGGACTTCAGGAAACAGCAGAGGGAACACCCCCATCCACATCGATGGAACAGTAGTGGAGAGGGTAGCAAGTTTTAAGTTCCTCGGCATACACATCACAGACAAACTGAATTGGTCCACTCACACAGACAGCATCGTGAGGAAGGCGCAGCAGCGCCTCTTCAACCTCAGGAGGCTGAAGAAATTCGGCTTGTCACCAAAAGCACTCACAAACTTCTACAGATGCACAATCGAGAGCATCCTGGCGGGCTGTATCACCGCCTGGTATGGCAACTGCACCGCCCTCAACCGTAAGGCTCTCCAGAGGGTAATGAGGTCTGCACAACGCATCACCGGGGCAAACTACCTGCCCTCCAGGACACCTACACCACCCGATGCTACAGGAAGGCCATAAAGATCATCAAGGACATCAACCACCCGAGCCACTGCCTGTTCACCCCGCTGCCATCCAGAAGGCGAGGTCAGTACAGGTGCATCAAAGCTGGGACCGAGAGACTGAAAAACAGCTTCTATCTCAAGGCCATCAGACTGTTAAACAGCCACCACTAACATTGAGTGGCTACTGCCAACACACTGTCAATGACACTGACTCTACTCCAGCCACTTTAATCATGGGAATTGATGGGAAATGATGTAAATATATCACTAGCCACTTTAAACAATGCTACCTTATATAATGTTACTTACCCTACATTGTTCATCTCATATGCATACGTTGATACTGTACTCTATATCATCGACTGCATCCTTATGTAATACATGTATCACTAGCCACTTTAACTATGCCACTTGGTTTGCATACTTATCTCATATGTATATACTGTACTCGATATCATCTACTGCATCTTGCCTATGCTGCTCTGTACCATCACTCATTCATATATCCTTATGTACATATTCTTTATCCCCTTACACTGTGTATGACAGTAGTTTTTTTTGGAATTGTTAGTTAGATTACTTGCTCGTTATTACTGCATTGTTGGAACTAGAAGCACAAGCATTTCGCTACACTCGCATTAACATCTGCTAACCATGTGTATGTGTATGTGTATGTGACAAATAAAATTTGATTTGATTTGATTTGGGGTATAACTCTATAAGCTTGGCAGTCCTGTATTTGGGGAGTTTCTCCCATTCTTCTCTGCAGATCCTCTCAAGTTCTGTCAGGAAGGATGGGGATCGTCACTGCACAGCTATTTTCGGGTCTCTCCAGAGATGTTCGATCGGGTTCAATTCCGGGCTCTGGCTGTGCCACTCAAGGACATTCAGAGACTTGTCCCGAAGCCACTCCTGCATTGTCTTGGCTGTGTGCTTAGGGTCGTTGTCCTGTTGGAAGGTGAACCTTCACCCCAGTCTGATGTCCTGAGCGCTCTAGAGCAGGTTTTCATCAAATCAAATCAAATCAAATCAAATTTATTTATATAGCCCTTCGTACATCAGCTGATATCTCAAAGTGCTGTACAGAAACCCAGCCTAAAACCCCAAACAGCAAGCAATGCAGGTGTAGAAGCACGGTGGCTAGGAAAAACTCCCTAGAAAGGCCAAAACCTAGGAAGAAACCTAGAGAGGAACCAGGCTATGTGGGGTGGCCAGTCCTCTTCTGGCTGTGCCGGGTGGAGATTATAACAGAACATGGCCAAGATGTTCAAATGTTCATAAATGACCAGCATGGTCGAATAATAATAAGGCAGAACAGTTGAAACTGGAGCAGCAGCACGGATCTCTCTGTACTTTGCTCCGTTCATCTTTCCCTTCATCCTGACTAGTCTCCCAGTCCCTGCCCCAGAAAAACATCCCCACAGCATGATGCTGCCAACACCATGCTTCACCGTAGGGATGGTGCCAGGTTTCTTCCAGACGTGACGCTTGGCATTCAGACCAGATTATCTTGTTTCTCATGGTCAGAGTCCCCTAGGTGCCTTTTGGTGAACTCCAAGTGGGCTGTCATTTGCCTTTTACTGAGGAGTGGCTTCCATCTAGCAACTCTACCATAAATGCCTGATTGGTGGAGTGCTGCAAAGTTGTCCTTCTGGAAGGTTCTCCCATCTCCTCAGAGGAACCCTGGTGTTCTGTTTGAGTGACCATTGGGTTCTTGGTCACCTCCCTGACCAAGGCCCTTCACCCCGATTGCTCAGTTTTGTTGGGCAGACAGCTCTAGGAAGGGTCTTGGTAGTTCCAAACTTCTCCATTTAAGAATGATGGAGGCCACTATATTCTTGGGGATCTTCAATGTTGTAAACATGTTTTGGTACCCTTCCCCAGATCTGTGCCTTGACACAATAGAGATCTACAGACAATTGCTTTGACCTCATGACTTGGTTTTTGCTCTGTCATGCACTGTCAATCGTGGGACCTTATATAGACAGGTGTGTGCCTTTCCAACTCATGTTCATTCAATTGAATTTACCACAGGTGGACTTCGATCAAGTTATAGAAATATCTCAAGGATGTTGAACAGAAACAGAATGCACCTGAGCTAAATGTCGAGTCTTATAACAAAGGGTCTGAATAAGTATTTCTGTTTCTTATTTGTTATACACTTGCATAAATATATATATTCTGTTTGTAAATATGGGTATTGTGTGTAGATTGTTGAAGGGAAAAAATGATGTAATACATTTTACAATAAGAATGTGACGTAACAAGATGTGGGAAAAGTCAAGGGGTCTGAATTCTTTCCAAATACACTGTATTCCCATTGATTATTGAAGAATATAACTTACAAAATGCCTCATGACCTTAGACCAATTTCTGTACTCCATCAGAATGCAAATTATAAGCTTGTTATTTTTCAATTTTTGCAAACAAATGAAATGTCAACAACCACTCAGAACATGGTTAAAACTATAATATTGATAGTGTGGATGGTCCTGTATGTCCTTGCCTTCATAGCTCTCGCTTTGAATTTGAGAGTGGGTATATTTCTCCCATCCCTCAGCTTTTTAAATCAAATCACAGGCGGGGTAACCACTGTGTTATTGTTACAATTAAAGGGAATCTTCAAACATTTTTCTACTTCGTATTCTTCATCTCAAGCGTTACCCCCAACATCAAAAGATGTGAACATTTCTATGTTCTGTAGTTAAAAAAAAAAACATAAAGATAAGATAAGTGCTTATAATGACATCATCAACCAATTAGTAGCCAATTAGTTGCCAATTAGTATACAATTAGTAGACCATTAGTAGGCAATTAGTAGGCTATGTCTACTCATAATTGGTTAAAATCACGTGATGCACACTGATGACGTCATTACAAACCCTTATCTTCCTCTATCTTCCTGTCACGTGTGCTCCCTCTCCGGCCTCTAGGTCGCCAGGCTGCTCGTTATGGCGCACACCTGTCACCATCAGACTCACCTGGACTCCATCACCTCCCTGATTACCTTCCCTATTTAAGTCACTCCCTTTGGTTCCTGGGTCATGTTTGTGCGTTGTTTGTGTTACGTGTTTGTTTCATTTGTTTATTAAAACACACACACTCCCTGAACTTGCTTCCCGACTCTTGGCGCACATAGAGACACTTCCTTTTTTACTACAAAACATAGAAACTTGCAATTTTCACAGCCTGCATGTTGGGTATGGGCTGGTACTGGAGATGGTTATTTATATATTTTTCCTTTAAGGATACCAGCATTAATGGAGTGGTATTCTATATAATACTGTATACTAATTAATACTGTAAAATATACTTTACACTATTTAATACTGTATATAATACTGTATATTGTACTGTAGACTATATAATACTGTGTATTGTACTGTAGACTATGTAATACTGTATACTTTACTGTAGAGGATATAATACTGTGTATTGTACTGTAGACTATGTAATACTGTATACTGTACTGTAGTCTATATAATGCTGTGTATTGTATTGTAGACTAAATAATAATGTATACTGTACTATATACTATTTAATACTGTATACAGTATACTGTATAGTAGACTGTTAAATCATGTTTACTGTATACTGTACTGTAGACTACTAAATACTTTATACTGTATTGTAGACATATATACTGTACAATGGTGTAACAATTATTCAATTGTCATGCTTGAGTAAATGTAAAGATAGATGCCTTAATAGAAAATTTCTCAATTAAAAGTCACCCAGGGAAATACAACTCTAACAGTATTTGTTTTTAAATATACTTAAGTTTCAAAAGTAAAAGTATAAGTACAAATAATTTTAAAAATTCTTATTTTAAGGAACCCAGACGGCACAATGTTCTTATTTTTTTATTCATGTTTAGCCAGTGTCACACTCCAACACTCAGACATAATTTTAAAACATGGCATATGTGTTTAGTTAGTCTGCCAGATGAGAGGCAGAAGGGATGAACAGGGATGTTCTGTTGAAAGGGGAAGTTCTGTCCTGCTAAGCATTCCAAATGTAAGGAGTACTTTTGGGTGTCAGGGTAAATATATGGAGTAAAAAGTGCAGAATTGTATTTAGTAATGTAGTGAAGTGAAAGTAAAAGTTTTCAAAAATACAAATAGTAAAGTAAAGTACAGATACCCCCCAAAATTACTTAGGTAGTACTTTAAAGTATTTTTTCTTAAGTACTTTACACCACTGATACTGTATACTGTACTGTAGACTATTTAATATTATAAACTGTACTGTATAATATTTTATACTATAAACTGTATTTTAGACTAATAAATACTGTATACTGTTTACTGTACGGTAGACTATGCAATACTGTACTGTAAACACAATATTAGTCTATACAATACTGTACATTATTACATACTCTATACTGTACTGTAGACTAATTAATACTGTATACTGTACTGTAGATTATTAAATACTGTATACTATATTTAATAGTTTCGACTATTTTATACTGTATACTGTACTGTAGACTATTTTATACTGTATAATATACTGTAGATTAATTGATACTATATACCGTACTGTAGATTGTTAAATACTGTATACTATATGCTGTACTGCACACTATTTAAAACTGTATACTGTACAGTAAACTATTGAATATTGCGTACTGTATACTGTAATGTAGATTATTTAACACTGTATATTGTACTGTAGACTCTATAATAATGTTTACTGTACTGTAGGCTATATAATTCTAAATACTGTACTATTGATTATATAATACTGTATACTGTACTGTAGACTATATAATTATGTGTACCGTACTGTAGACTATTTAATACTGTGTACTATACTGTATACTATGTAGTACCCTATACTGTACTGTAGACTATTACGTACTGTATACTCTACTGTATACAATTTTAGTACTGTATACTGTACACTATTTAGTACTGTATACTGTACTATTTAATACCGGACACTGTACTGTAGACTATTTAATACCGAATACTGTACTGTAGACTATTTAATACTGTGTACTGTACTGTATACTATTACGTACTGTATACTGTACTGTATACTATTACGTACTGTATACTGTACTGTAGACTATTACGTACTGTATACTCTACTGTATACAATTTTAGTACTGTATACTGTACACTATTTAGTACTGTATACTGTACTATTTAATACCGAACACTGTACTGTAGACTATTTAATACTGTGTACTGTACTGTAGACTATTTAATACTGTGTACTGTACTGTATACTATTACGTACTGTATACTGTACTGTATACTATTATGTACTGTATACTCTACTGTATACAATTTTTGTACTGTATACTGTACACTATTTAGTACTGTATACTGTACTATTTAATACCGAATACTGTACTGTATACTATGTAGTACTGTATACTGTACTGTAGACTATTACGTACTGTATACTCTACTGTATACAATTTTAGTACTGTATACTGTACTATTTAATACCGAATACTGTACTGTAGACTATTTAATACTGTGTACTGTACTGTATACTATGTAGTACTGTATACTGTACTGTAGACTATTACGTACTGTATACTCTACTGTATACAATTTTAGTACTGTATACTGTACACTATTTAGTACTGTATACTGTACTATTTAATACCGAATACTGTACTGTAGACTATTTAATACCGAATACTGTACTGTACACTATTTAATACTGTGTACTGTACTGTAGACTATTTGAGTGATAATTCCAGAGAAGATGGTTTATGGAGAATATATTGACACAGGTGTTGATGGGACGATATATCCTCCAACCACTGGCTTCCAGGGCATTATCACTTTTATACAACGGGTTACCAACATATTCAAATAATCATTTACATATTTTCATTAAAAACGTATTTTTGATGAATTTATTTATGCTATTTCATCCTTCCACAAGATATAGTCTCAACACAAATCTAGGGTTGCTACCCAAGCCGACTGGTCATATACGTTGCCAGAGATGCGACCCAGTCTTTCAGTCTTTTTGTTCTGTATCTATGGGTCTTTCAGTCTTTTTGTTCTGTATCTATGGGTCGTTCAGTCTTTTTGTTCTGTATCTATGGGTCATTCAGTCTTTTTGTTCTGTATCTATGGGTCGTTCAGTCTTTTTGTTCTGTATCTATGGGTCGTTCAGTCTTTTTGTTCTGTATCTATGGGTCGTTCAGTCTTTTTGTTCTGTATCTATGGGTCTTTCAGTCTTTTTGTTCTGTATCTATGGGTCTTCAGTCTTTTTGTTCTGTATCTATGGGTCTTTCAGTCTTTTTTGTTCTGTATCTATGGGTCTTTCAGTCTTTTTGTTCTGTATCTATGGGTCTTTCAGTCTTTTTGTTCTGTATCTATGGGTCGTTCAGTCTTTTTGTTCTGTATCTATGGGTCGTTCAGTCTTTTCTGTTCTGTATCTAGTCTTTTTGTTCTGTATCTATGGGTCGTCAGTCTTTTTGTTCTGTATCTATGGGTCGTTCAGTCTTTTTGTTCTGTATCTATGGGTCTTTCAGTCTTTTTGTTCTGTATCTATAGGTCGTTCAGTCTTTTTGTTCTGTATCTATGGGTCTTTCAGTCTTTTTGTTCTGTATCTATAGGTCGTTCAGTCTTTTTGTTCTGTATCTATGGGTCTTTCAGTCTTTTTGTTCTGTATCTATAGGGTCTTTCAGTCTTTTTGTTCTGTATCTATGGGTCTTTCAGTCTTTTTGTTCTGTATCTATGGGTCTTTCAGTCTTTTTGTTCTGTATCTATGGGTCGTTCAGTCTTTTTGTTCTGTATCTATGGGTCGTTCGTTCTAAATGTTCTGTATCTATGGGTCGTTCAGTCTTTTTGTTCTGTATCTATGGGTCGTTCAGTCTTTCTGTTCTGTATCTATGGGTCGTTCGTTCTAAATGTTCTGTATCTATGGGTCATTCAGTCTTTTTGTTCTGTATCTATGGGTCTTTCATTCTTTTTGTTCTGTATCTATGGGTCATTCAGTCTTTTTGTTCTGTATCTATGGGTCGTTCGTTCTAAATGTTCTGTATCTATGGGTCGTTCATATATATATATATATACTGTATTTGTACTGTAGACAATTTAATATTTTAGACTATTTAATGCTGTCAACTATTTAATACTTTAGACTATATAGTATAGTCTTAATGTTTCACATCTTTTAAATACATTAATCAACTTGTGGTTCTCCAGTCATTCTCCTCCTCTTCCTCCTCCTACTCCTCCCTCTTGTTTTCTTCCTCCTCCCTCTCCTCCTCCTCTTCCTCGTCCCTCTCATCCCCCTCCTCCCTCTTGTCTTCATCCACCTCCTCCTCCACCTCCCTCTTGTCTCATCCTCCTCCTCGTCATCCCTCTCATCCTCCCTCTTATTTTCATCCTCTTTGTCATTCTCCTCCTCCTCCTCCCTCTTGTCTTCATCCACCTCCTCCTCTTCCTCCAGACCTGTTGGGGCTATGTCTCTGCTGTGCAGTGAGACAGAAAGTGTTGCTAGCTGCACCTGTGCACTACAGGTGGCGAATAACCCAAACGACAGCTCACATCACCAACATCATTTCTGCTCTACCTGCCTCGGCTGAGGTCCCCAGGAGGCTGTGCGATGGGCGCAGAGGGCAAAGTGGGCCTGTCATCTGGAAGCAGGAGGGTGTGTATGTGATTTGATTGTTTTATTTTATTATTATAAATAATGGGCTTATAAGACACTGTATCTTCTGTAACAAAAAAACGAAATAAGCATCTCATACATACGTACAGAATCGAATGAAACAGAATAGAAAAATAACCTGCCCATTTCAGATGTATAGCTAATCTTGTCATAACATCCAAGCGTTAGCAATACATTGGCAACAAGCTCAAATTCCATTCAAGTTTCTCCTCGCCCCTCATCCAGAATAATTCTGATTTCTGCTGTTGCATTTGATCAAAGAAAGCTAGTCTTACACCAACATACAAAGGACTGACTGTGTGTGTGTGTGTGTGTGTGTGTGTGTGTGTGTGTGTGTGTGTGTGTGTGTGTGTGTGTGTGTGTGTGTGTGTGTGTGTGTGTGTGTGTGTGTGTGTGTGTGAAATTTTTCTTTGTGCAGAAAAATGTGTCCTTGTGACTAACAATACACCCGGCCCTGTCAAATATATTACCATGTGTCGACCTTAGTCAACCTCAGAGTGCTTGTTTGGAAGTAAACTTTTCTTACAAGCAAAACAGTGTTTTAGAACTTGACATTAAATATTAACAATTACATATGTTATCGTGTTTTGTTGAATAGTGCTAAATGTAAGCTTATTTTCTCTCCACAACGGTTTACTGAGACTAGAGGTGTTGGAGGGAATCATTTAGAATGTTTATGGTAATTATTGATCATTGTAGAATGTTGTGTTTTATTTCTTTCGTTTCAACAAATTGAGTGACGGAATCACCCCCCTTTAACATATTGGAATCACCCCCTTTAACATATTGGAATCACCCCTCTTTAACATATTGGAATCACCCCCTTTAATTAACATATTGGAATCACCCCTTTAACATATTGGAATCAATCACCCCTTTAACATATTGGAATCACCCCTTTAACATATTGGAATCACCCCCTTTAACATAACATATTGGAATCACCCCTTTAACATATTGGAATCACCCCCTTTAACATATTGGAATCACCCCTCTTTAACATATTGGAATCATATTAACATATTGGAATCACCCCTTTAACATATTGGAATCACCCCTTTAACATATTGGAATCACCCCCTTTAACATATTGGAATCACCATATTGGAATCACCCCTTTTAACATATTGGAATCACCCCCTTTAACATATTGGAATCACCCCCTTTTAACATATTGGAATCACCCCCTTTAACATATTGGAATCACCCCCTTTAACATATTGGAATCACCCCCTTTAACATATTGGAATCACCCCTTTAACATATTGGAATCACCCCTTTAACATATTGGAATCACCCCCTTTAACATATTGGAATCACCCCCTTTAACATATTGGAATCACCCCCTTTAACATATTGGAACCACCCCCTTTAATTAGGACAAGCATAGGGCAGATGCCATCTGTCGTTCTGTAGGAGGAAAGCAATACAGATATTTGTTATAGCGTGATAATTTATTTCCCTTATTACATAAATGTGCAATCAATCAACGCAGAAAAAAAGCAATTAGATGGATCTATAAATATACTGTATGTGAAAAGAGCTTCACCATTTTTCTGATGTGTTTGTTTCAAACGTAGCTGTGACATTCTAGTTATAATGACTTGTTATCAGAATGGAATGTTCGACAATTAGAGAAGTTATTTGTGTCTGTGTTAATGACTACTAATGTTTGTTTAATCAAAAGTTTTGTTTTCGAGATACAGAGAGTATTACTTTACAGAGATAGAGGGAGCATTAGTTAGTTTATAGAGATACAGAGAGCATTAGTTTATAGAGATACAGAGAGCATTAGTTTATAGAGATACAGAGAGCATTAGTTTATAGAGATACAGAGAGCATTAGTGTACAGAGATACAGAGAGCATTAGTTTATAGAGATACAGAGAGCATTAGTTTATAGAGATACAGAGAGCATTAGTTTATAGAGATACAGAGAGCATTAGTGTACAGAGATACAGAGAGCATTAGTTTATAGAGATACAGAGAGCATTAGTTTATAGAGATACAGAGAGCATTAGTTTATAGAGATACAGAGAGCATTAGTTTATAGAGATACAGAGAGCATTAGTTTATAGAGATACAGAGAGCATTAGTTTATAGAGATACAGAGAGCATTAGTTTATAGAGATACAGAGAGCATTAGTTTATAGAGATACAGAGAGCATTAGTTTATAGAGATACAGAGAGCATTAGTTTATAGAGATACAGAGAGCATTAGTTTATAGAGATACAGAGAGCATTAGTGTACAGAGATACAGAGAGCATTAGTTTATAGAGATACAGAGAGCATTAGTTTATAGAGATACAGAGAGCATTAGTGTACAGAGATACAGAGAGCATTAGTTTATAGAGATACAGAGAGCATTAGTTTATAGAGATACAGAGAGCATTAGTTTATAGAGATACAGAGAGCATTAGTTTATAGAGATACAGAGAGCATTAGTTTATAGAGATACAGAGAGCATTAGTTTATAGAGATACAGAGAGCATTAGTTTATAGAGATACAGAGAGCATTAGTTTATAGAGATACAGAGAGCATTAGTTTATAGAGATACAGAGAGCATTAGTTTATAGAGATACAGAGAGCATTAGTTTATAGAGATACAGTGAGCATTAGTTTATAGAGATACAGAGAGCATTAGTTTATAGAGATACAGAGAGCATTAGTTTATAGAGATACAGAGAGCATTAGTTTATAGAGATACAGAGAGCATTAGTTTATAGAGATACAGAGAGCATTAGTTTATAGAGATACAGAGAGCATTAGTTTATAGAGATACAGTGAGCATTAGTTTATAGAGATACAGAGAGCATTAGTTTATAGAGATACAGAGAGCATTAGTTTATAGAGATACAGAGAGCATTAGTTTATAGAGATACAGAGAGCATTAGTTTATAGAGATACAGAGAGCATTAGTTTATAGAGATACAGAGAGCATTAGTTTATAGAGATACAGAGAGCATTAGTTTATAGAGTTAGCATTTTATTGCTAAAGATTTACGCTCTTTACAAATGTAACTATATCACAATACACTGTCCTAGAGCTGAAGGTTTGAATCACTGCAGCCTCACTGGTGGGCCAAGTTAACGGGGATAGTCAGATTGAAATGCCTTATATGGTTGTTTACATTGGCTTTAACAGTGTTTTTTTGTGATTTGTTATGTTGTAACGTCATAAAATGTAAATGGAAACTGTTTAGTAAATATTTGATATCCACTGATTTGACACTCTTATTACAAATAAGGTTTGGAACCAAATAAGGTTATTTAGAGCGATACCCTAGGGGAACCAATTTAGGCTCTCTGAGGAACCATACATGGGATGGTTCTTTGAAGAACAATACAACAATTCAAAACCAGGACTGGAATTAAATATCCCTGCTGTAACATCCGACTGTTTAGATCGCTTATGTTTATTTGAACTGAACCGGCTCTCGATCTGGTTGTTCAGAAGACATGTGGGCAAGTGTTCAGGTCGTCCTCTTCTTCCGATAGCTCGTCCTCTTCTTCCGATAGCTCGTCCTCTTCTTCCGATAGCTCGTCCTCTTCTTCCGATAGCTCGTCCTCTTCTTCCGATAGCTCGTCCTCTTCTTCCGATAGCTCGTCCTCTTCTTCCGATAGCTCGTCCTCTTCTTCCGATAGCTCGTCCTCTTCTTCCAATAGCTCGGGGGTCAAAGTCAACAGGTGTTGACGGTGGGAGCTTTTTTGAATAAGGGTGAGTTTCTTGTTTACCAGATGTCCTGAGCGTGTCAGCGTTATCATCCATCCTTTGGTTCACATGGCATGCCCTTCCCACTCTCTGGCTACTGTAAAACATGAGGCTGGAATCCCACAGTATGAAAGACTGGATGGTGACATAATAATCACTACATTACAAATGCTGTACGGTTTTAAGCCTTATTTGCATATTTCCCATGGTGTCTTTCATGTGAAATTTTAAGTTACCACCCATGACTGTGTTTTCTAGTGACAGAGGCAGGGTTGTTATGTTCATTCATTTCCAGTCTTGTGGCCTTCACCAAGTGAGATCCTGTTGTTATTAAAATTATATTATTTATGACGTTCCATTTTTCATTTGAAGGCCTAGTTTTGACCTACTACAGTGGTCTGAAACGCATAGTTTACAGGCCACATCAGGCCTGCAAGAGACATTATGCTGGTTTGCAAGGTAATACGTCATTCCTATTGGAATCCAGCCAGTGTAGGAATATCTAACATTTGGAATTTTGATTCACCTGCAACCTACATTCTGAATGACTGCAAGAGTAAGATATGAGAACACCTTAAACATCTAAACTGGATCAACCATTTCAGTAACAGGTGCAGTAAGTCCAACTAACAGATTGGAATAGATTAGACAATGTTCAATTATTTGTATTTGAATAGAATAACATTAATTAATCAATCAATGTACACGCAAAAACATTCATATTAAAACATGTATTTTTTTTATGTACCTCCAATAGAGCATGCTGGGAAATATCAATCAAATTTCTATTTGTTACTAAATTTGTAATGCGTACTCACTTACAAGCCGTTAACCAACAATGCAGTTAAAAAAAATACATGTTAAGTAGAAAAGAAATAAGTAAAAAAATAAGAAATAAAAGTAAGAAATAATGAATCATTAAAGAACAGCAGTAAAACAACAATAACGAAGCTATATACAGGGGGTACCGGTACAGAGTCAATGTGTGGGGGCACCGGTTAGTTGAGGTAATTGAGGTAATATGTACATGTAGGTAGAGATAAAGTGACTTAAATTAAAGGTTCTTTATTGGGTGAGAGTGCTTTAAGGAACCTTAAGACCTGAGGAAGAACCACTTAAAAACCTTCTTTTTTTCCAGTGTACAGTAGACAGATTAGTAAATATTTGATGGCCAGCTAATTGACTTATATCTCTTACTGTGGTATTAGTTGAGACAGGGCACATTTCAGATTGTTTTCATATTGTCAGTGTGTTTAAAATCTTTGTGAGATCAAAGGGCCTGTATTCAGGGTGCTGATTTTGGGTCAGTTTTCCCCCTGTTTTTTTAACACCATAATGGATGAGATTTGTGTTGTAGACCTGATCCTTTATCAGCATTCCGTCTCTGAGAGTCTTTCTGAATACAGACTCTGACGACAATGTTGCTTTTGATTTGTACTGAACCGGAGGTACAGCTGCTACCGCTACTCATTGTGTTTTCTATCTGGGACTTGTGTTTTTAAATGCTAAGTGAGATTATACACTGCTCATGAATGTGGAACAGTATGTATGGGTTTTTACATGTGTTTACAAATTCATTTCAAGGGGACAATTCAGATGTGTGTTTTGTTGTTGCAGTGTTTTGAATGCTTAGTGGAATCTGACCACAGTGCTCCTACTCTCTCTGAGCTGTGTATATAAAAAAATATATATAAAAAAAAAAAATCTGGCGGCTGTTGCTGTTGCTATTGTCCTTCCTTTGTGTTTTTTCTACAGGCCCGGTCCATTGGTTCAGTTCATAATTCTTCTCCTGCTCAGTGAAGCCGGGACAACCCCTTGTGTTCTACCTGATACGCTCTGACACCATGGATCTCATCTCAGCTCCCTCATACACTGCAAACTGTCTCTATGGGTACATGGTTTTCACTGTAACTCGCAATCACAGTAGGAATCATTGGAACTCAAACATAAAAATGCAATTAAAGGGAACGGGTTAAAGAACAGAAAGAAGGAGGATGGCACTGGCCACTATTTGAACTGTCACGAGGGTTTGCTAACACTGGACCACTTCCTTTGTAAATACTGTTTACTACGAGGGTTTGCTAACACTGGACCACTTCCTTTGTAAATACTGTGTACTACGAGGGTTTGCTAACACTGGACCACTTCCTTTGTAAATACTGTTTACTACGAGGGTTTGCTAACACTGAACCACTTCCTTTGTAAATACTGTGTACTACGAGGGTTTGCTAACACTGAACCACTTCCTTTGTAAATACTGTGTACTACGAGGGTTTGCTAACACTGGACCACTTCCTTTGTAAATACTGTGTACTACGAGGGTTTGCTAACACTGAACCACTTCTTTTGTAAATACTGTGTACTACGAGGGTTTGCTAACACTGAACCACTTCCTTTGTAAATACTGTGTACTACGAGGGTTTGCTAACACTGAACCACTTCCTTTGTAAATACTGTGTACTACGAGGGTTTGCTAACACTGGACCACTTCCTTTGTAAATACTGTGTACTACGAGGGTTTGCTAACACTGAACCACTTCCTTTGTAAATACTGTAAATTTGCTAACACTGGACCACTTCCTTTGTAAATACTGTACTACGAGGGTTTGCTAACACTGAACCACTTCCTTTGTAAATACTGTGTCCTACGAGGGTTTGCTAACACTGAACCACTTCCTTTGTAAATACTGTGTACTACGAGGGTTTGCTAACACTGGACCACTTCCTTTGTAAATACTGTGTACTACGAGGGTTTGCTAACACTGACCACTTCCTTTGTAAATACTGTGTACTACGAGGGTTTGCTAACACTGGACCACTTCCTTTGTAAATACTGTGTACTACGAGGGTTTGCTAACACTGAACCACTTCCTTTGTAAATACTGTGTACTACGAGGGTTTGCTAACACTGAACCACTGTAAATACTGTGTACACTTTGCCACTTTTCCTTTGTAAATACTGTGTACTACGAGGGTTTGCTAACACTGAACCACTTCCTTTGTAAATACTGTGTACTACGAGGGTTTGCTAACACTGAACCACTTCCTTTGTAAATACTGTGCAAAATACTGTGTACTACGAGGGTTTGCTAACACTGAACCACTTCCTTTGTAAATACTGTGTACTACGAGGGTTTGCTAACACTGAACCACTTCCTTTGTAAATACTGTGTACTACTAGGGTCTGCTAACACTGGACCACTTCCTTTGTAAATACTGTGTACTACGAGGGTTTGCTAACACTGGACCACTTCCTTTGTAAATACTGTGTACTACGAGGGTTTGCTAACACTGGACCACTTCCTTTGTAAATACTGTGTACTACGAGGGTTTGCTAACACTGAACCACTTCCTTTGTAAATACTGTGTACTACGAGGGTTTGCTAACACTGAACCACTTCCTTTGTAAATACTGTTTACTACGAGGGTTTGCTAACACTGAACCACTTACTTTGTAAATACTGTTTACTACGAGGGTTTGCTAACACTGAACCACTTCCTTTGTAAATACTGTGTACTACGAGGGTTTGCTAACACTGGACCACTTCCTTTGTAAATACTGTGTACTACGAGGGTTT
Source organism: Oncorhynchus tshawytscha (assembly GCF_018296145.1). Taxonomy (NCBI): domain Eukaryota; kingdom Metazoa; phylum Chordata; class Actinopteri; order Salmoniformes; family Salmonidae; genus Oncorhynchus; species Oncorhynchus tshawytscha. The sequence continues at coordinate 48,723,675 of NC_056454.1, forward strand.
GCTAACACTGGACCACTTCCTTTGTAAATACTGTTTACTACGAGGGTTTGCTAACACTGAACCACTTCCTTTGTAAATACTGTGTACTACGAGGGTTTGCTAACACTGGACCACTTCCTTTGTAAATACTGTGTACTACGAGGGTTTGCTAACACTGAACCACTTCCTTTGTAAATACTGTGTACTACGAGGGTTTGCTAACACTGAACCACTTCCTTTGTAAATACTGTGTACTACGAGGGTTTGCTAACACTGAACCACTTCCTTTGTAAATACTGTGTACTACGAGGGTTTGCTAACACTGAACCACTTCCTTTGTAAATACTGTGTACTACGAGGGTTTGCTAACACTGAACCACTTCCTTTGTAAATACTGTGTACTACGAGGGTTTGCTAACACTGGACCACTTCCTTTGTAAATACTGTGTACTATGAGGGTTTGCTAACACTGAACCACTTCCTTTGTAAATACTGTGTACTATGAGGGTTTGCTAACACTGAACCACTTCCTTTGTAAATACTGTGTACTACGAGGGTTTGCTAACACTGAACCACTTCCTTTGTAAATACTGTGTACTACGAGGGTCTGCTAACACTGGACCACTTCCTTTGTAAATACTGTGTACTACGAGGGTTTGATAACACTGGACCACTTCCTTTGTAAATACTGTGTACTACGAGGGTTTGCTAACACTGAACCACTTCCTTTGTAAATACTGTGTACTACGAGGGTTTGCTAACACTGAACCACTTCCTTTGTAAATACTGTGTACTATGAGGGTTTGCTAACACTGGACCACTTCCTTTGTAAATACTGTTTACTACGAGGGTTTGCTAACACTGAACCACTTCCTTTGTAAATACTGTGTACTACGAGGGTTTGCTAACACTGGACCACTTCCTTTGTAAATACTGTGTACTACGAGGGTTTGCTAACACTGAACCACTTCCTTTGTAAATACTGTTTACTACGAGGGTTTGCCTACACTGAACCACTTCCTTTGTTAATACTGTGTACTACGAGGGTTTGCTAACACTGGACCACTTCCTTTGTAAATACTGTGTACTACGAGGGTTTGCTAACACTGGACCACTTCCTTTGTAAATACTGTGTACTACGAGGGTTTGCTAACACTGGACCACTTCCTTTGTAAATACTGTGTACTACGAGGGTTTGCTAACACTGAACCACTTCCTTTGTAAATACTGTGTACTACGAGGGTTTGCTAACACTGGACCACTTCCTTTGTAAATACTGTGTACTACGAGGGTTTGCTAACAGTGGACCACTTCCTTTGTAAATACTGTGTACTACGAGGGTTTGCTAACACTGAACCACTTCCTTTGTAAATACTGTGTACTACGAGGGTTTGCTAACACTGAACCACTTCCTTTGTAAATACTGTGTACTACGAGGGTTTGCTAACACTGAACCACTTCCTTTGTAAATACTGTGTACTACGAGGGTTTGCTAACACTGGACCACTTCCTTTGTAAATACTGTGTACTACGAGGGTTTGCTAACACTGGACCACTTCCTTTGTAAATACTGTGTACTACGAGGGTTTGCTAACACTGGACCACTTCCTTTGTAAATACTGTGTACTACGAGGGTTTGCTAACACTGAACCACTTCCTTTGTAAATACTGTGTACTACGAGGGTTTGATAACACTGGACCACTTCCTTTGTAAATACTGTGTACTACGAGGGTTTGCTAACACTGGACCATTTCCTTTGTAAATACTGTGTACTACGAGGGTTTGCTAACACTGAACCACTTCCTTTGTAAATACTGTGTACTACGAGGGTTTGCTAACACTGAACCACTTCCTTTGTAAATACTGTGTACTACGAGGGTTTGCTAACACTGGACCACTTCCTTTGTAAATACTGTGTACTATGAGGGTTTGCTAACACTGGACCACTTCCTTTGTAAATACTGTTTACTACGAGGGTTTGCTAACACTGAACCACTTCCTTTGTAAATACTGTGTACTACGAGGGTTTGCTAACACTGGACCACTTCCTTTGTAAATACTGTGTACTACGAGGGTTTGCTAACACTGAACCACTTCCTTTGTAAATACTGTTTACTACGAGGGTTTGCCTACACTGAACCACTTCCTTTGTTAATACTGTGTACTACGAGGGTTTGCTAACACTGGACCACTTCCTTTGTAAATACTGTGTACTACGAGGGTTTGCTAACACTGGACCACTTCCTTTGTAAATACTGTGTACTACGAGGGTTTGCTAACACTGGACCACTTCCTTTGTAAATACTGTGTACTACGAGGGTTTGCTAACACTGAACCACTTCCTTTGTAAATACTGTGTACTACGAGGGTTTGCTAACACTGGACCACTTCCTTTGTAAATACTGTGTACTACGAGGGTTTGCTAACAGTGGACCACTTCCTTTGTAAATACTGTGTACTACGAGGGTTTGCTAACACTGAACCACTTCCTTTGTAAATACTGTGTACTACGAGGGTTTGCTAACACTGAACCACTTCCTTTGTAAATACTGTGTACTACGAGGGTTTGCTAACACTGAACCACTTCCTTTGTAAATACTGTGTACTACGAGGGTTTGCTAACACTGGACCACTTCCTTTGTAAATACTGTGTACTACGAGGGTTTGCTAACACTGGACCACTTCCTTTGTAAATACTGTGTACTACGAGGGTTTGCTAACACTGGACCACTTCCTTTGTAAATACTGTGTACTACGAGGGTTTGCTAACACTGAACCACTTCCTTTGTAAATACTGTGTACTACGAGGGTTTGCTAACACTGGACCACTTCCTTTGTAAATACTGTGTACTACGAGGGTTTGCTAACACTGGACCACTTCCTTTGTAAATACTGTGTACTACGAGGGTTTGCTAACACTGAACCACTTCCTTTGTAAATACTGTGTACTACGAGGGTTTGCTAACACTGAACCACTTCCTTTGTAAATACTGTGTACTACGAGGGTTTGCTAACACTGGACCACTTCCTTTGTAAATACTGTTTACTACGAGGGTTTGCTAACACTGAACCACTTCCTTTGTAAATACTGTGTACTACGAGGGTTTGCTAACACTGGACCACTTCCTTTGTAAATACTGTGTACTACGAGGGTTTGCTAACACTGGACCACTTCCTTTGTAAATACTGTGTACTACAAGGGTTTGCTAACACTGAACCACTTCCTTTGTAAATACTGTTTACTACGAGGGTTTGCTAACACTGAACCACTTCCTTTGTAAATACTGTGTACTACGAGGGTTTGCTAACACTGGACCACTTCCTTTGTAAATACTGTGTACTACAAGGGTTTGCCTACACTGGACCACTTCCTTTATAAATACTGTGTACTACGAGGGTTTGCTAACACTGGACCACTTCCTTTGTAAATACTGTGTACTACGAGGGTTTGCTAACACTGAACCACTTCCTTTGTAAATACTGTGTACTACGAGGGTTTGCTAACACTGGACCACTTCCTTTGTAAATACTGTGTACTACGAGGGTTTGCTAACACTGGACCACTTCCTTTGTAAATACTGTGTACTACGAGGGTTTGCTAACACTGAACCACTTCCTTTGTAAATACTGTGTACTACGAGGGTTTGCTAACACTGGACCACTTCCTTTGTAAATACTGTGTACTACGAGGGTTTGCTAACACTGGACCACTTCCTTTGTAAATACTGTGTACTACGAGGGTTTGCTAACACTGGACCACTTCCTTTGTAAATACTGTGTACTACGAGGGTTTGCTAACACTGGACCACTTCCTTTGTAAATACTGTGTACTACGAGGGTTTCTAACACTGAACCACTTCCTTTGTAAATACTGTGTACTACGAGGGTTTGCTAACACTGAACCACTTCCTTTGTAAATACTGTGTACTACGAGGGTTTGCAAACACTGAACCACTTCCTTTGTAAATACTGTGTACTACGAGGGTTTGCTAACACTGGACCACTTCCTTTGTAAATACTGTTTACTACGAGGGTTTGCTAACACTGAACCACTTCCTTTGTAAATACTGTGTACTACGAGGGTTTGCTAACACTGGACCACTTCCTTTGTAAATACTGTGTACTACGAGGGTTTGCTAACACTGAACCACTTCCTTTGTAAATACTGTGTACTACGAGGGTTTGCTAACACTGAACCACTTCCTTTGTAAATACTGTGTACTACGAGGGTTTGCTAACACTGGACCACTTCCTTTGTAAATACTGTGTACTACGAGGGTTTGCTAACACTGAACCACTTCCTTTGTAAATACTGTGCACTACGAGGGTTTGCTAACACTGAACCACTTCCTTTGTAAATACTGTGTACTACGAGGGTTTGCTAACACTGAACCACTTCCTTTGTAAATACTGTGCACTACGAGGGTTTGCTAACACTGGACCACTTCCTTTGTAAATACTGTGTACTACGAGGGTTTGCTAACACTGGACCACTTCCTTTGTAAATACTGTGTACTACGAGGGTTTGCTAACACTGAACCACTTCCTTTGTAAATACTGTGTACTACGAGGGTTTGCTAACACTGAACCACTTCCTTTGTAAATACTGTGTACTACGAGGGTTTGCTAACACTGGACCACTTCCTTTGTAAATACTGTTTACTACGAGGGTTTGCTAACACTGAACCACTTCCTTTGTAAATACTGTGTACTACGAGGGTTTGCTAACACTGGACCACTTCCTTTGTAAATACTGTGTACTACGAGGGTTTGCTAACACTGGACCACTTCCTTTGTAAATACTGTGTACTACAAGGGTTTGCTAACACTGAACCACTTCCTTTGTAAATACTGTTTACTACGAGGGTTTGCTAACACTGAACCACTTCCTTTGTAAATACTGTGTACTACGAGGGTTTGCTAACACTGGACCACTTCCTTTGTAAATACTGTGTACTACAAGGGTTTGCCTACACTGGACCACTTCCTTTATAAATACTGTGTACTACGAGGGTTTGCTAACACTGGACCACTTCCTTTGTAAATACTGTGTACTACGAGGGTTTGCTAACACTGAACCACTTCCTTTGTAAATACTGTGTACTACGAGGGTTTGCTAACACTGGACCACTTCCTTTGTAAATACTGTGTACTACGAGGGTTTGCTAACACTGGACCACTTCCTTTGTAAATACTGTGTACTACGAGGGTTTGCTAACACTGAACCACTTCCTTTGTAAATACTGTGTACTACGAGGGTTTGCTAACACTGGACCACTTCCTTTGTAAATACTGTGTACTACGAGGGTTTGCTAACACTGGACCACTTCCTTTGTAAATACTGTGTACTACGAGGGTTTGCTAACACTGGACCACTTCCTTTGTAAATACTGTGTACTACGAGGGTTTGCTAACACTGGACCACTTCCTTTGTAAATACTGTGTACTACGAGGGTTTCCTAACACTGAACCACTTCCTTTGTAAATACTGTGTACTACGAGGGTTTGCTAACACTGAACCACTTCCTTTGTAAATACTGTGTACTACGAGGGTTTGCAAACACTGAACCACTTCCTTTGTAAATACTGTGTACTACGAGGGTTTGCTAACACTGGACCACTTCCTTTGTAAATACTGTTTACTACGAGGGTTTGCTAACACTGAACCACTTCCTTTGTAAATACTGTGTACTACGAGGGTTTGCTAACACTGGACCACTTCCTTTGTAAATACTGTGTACTACGAGGGTTTGCTAACACTGAACCACTTCCTTTGTAAATACTGTGTACTACGAGGGTTTGCTAACACTGAACCACTTCCTTTGTAAATACTGTGTACTACGAGGTTTGCTAACACTGGACCACTTCCTTTGTAAATACTGTGAACTACGAGGGTTTGCTAACATTGAACCACTTCCTTTGTAAATACTGTGTACTACGAGGGTTTGCTAACACTGAACCTCACAAATAAAAGAAAAAGGACATGGCATCGAAACAAAGCTACAGTCATCAAATAAACATTTATTTTGTCATACGGTTCCTTAACAACAGGTATATACCAACAGTGAAAATGCTTACTTTACAGGCCTTTCCCAACAACGCAGAACATTTAAAAAATAATAGAAAGATAACGGAACGATGAGTAAAGATAACTTGGCTTTATACACAGTACGAGGTAATAACTTGGCTTTCTACACGGTACGTGGTAATAACTGGCTTTATACACGGTACGTGGTAATAACTTGGCTTTATACACAGTACGTGGTAATAACTTGGCTTTATACACGGTACGTGGTAATAACTTGGCTTTCTACACGGTACGTGGTAATAACTTGGCTTTATACACGGTACGTGGTAATAACACTTTAGACATGGTACGTGGTAATAACTTGGCTTTTTACATGGTACAGGTAATAACTTGGCTTTAGACATGGTACGAGGTAATAACTTGGCTTTTTACATGGTACGAGGTAATAACTTGGCTTTATACACAGTACGAGGTAATAACTTGGCGTTATACACAGTACAATATAGAATAATAATAAAAACCTCGAATAAGTATGAGTGTTTAAACTTTTGACTGGTACTGTATATATAACCTGAAAGGCCACTCAACAAGGTTTGCAACGGCACATAGGGACAAAGATCGTACTTTTTGGAGAAATTTCCTCTGGTCTGATGAAACAAAATAAAACTATTTGGCCATAATGACCATCGTTATGTTTGGAGGAAAACGGAGGCTTGCAAGCCGAAGAACACCATCCCAACCGTGAAGCACGGGGTGGCAGCATCATGTTGTGGGGGTTCTTGGTGCAGGAGCGACTGGTGCACTTCACAAAATAGATGGCATCATGAGGTAGGAAAATTATGTAGATGTATTGAAGCAACATCTCAAGACATCAGTCAGGAAGTTAAAGCTTGGTCACAAATGGACAATGACCCCAAGCATACTTCCAAAGTTGTGGCAAAATTACTTTAGAACAACAAAGTCAAGGTATTGGAGTGGCCATCACAAAGCCCTGAACTCATCCTATAGAAAATGTGTGGGCAGAACTGAAAAAGCATGTGTGAGCAAGGAGGCCTAAAAACCTGACTCAGTTACACCAGCTCTGTCAGGAGGAATGGGACAAAATTCACCAAACTTATTGTGGGAAGCTTGTTGAAGGATACCCAAAACATTTGACCCAAGTTAAACAATTTAAAGGCAATGGTACCAAATACTAATTGAGTGTATGTAAACTTCTGATCCACTGGGAATGTGATGAAATAAATAAAAAATTAAATAAATCATTCTCTCTAATATTATTCTGATATTTCACATTCTTAAAACAAAGTGGTGATCCTAACTGACCTAAGACAGGGAATTGTTAACTAGGATTAAATGTCAGGAATTGTGAAAAACAGAGTTTAAATGTATTTGGCTAAGGTGTATGTAAACTTCCAACTTCAACTGTACATACACACTTTGTACAGAACCAATAAAATTAGATGTTTTTTAAAATTTTGATCCCCAAGTAATGTTGCTAACTGAAACTTACACAACAAAAAATGTCTCACTATTATCAACTTATTATAGCTTTCAATGTTATTGCTTTCCACATGTTATTACATTACAGCCTTCTTCTAAAATATATTAAGAACATAATAATCCTCATCATTCTACACAAGACACCTCATATAACAAAGTGAAAAAGGTTTAGACATTTTTTGCAAATTTACTAAAAATTAAAAAAAACAGACCATTTACTCGGTAATTTGTTGAAGAACCTTTGACAGTGATTGCAGCCTCAAGTCTTCTTGGGTATGACGCTAAAAGCTTGGCACAGCTTTCTTTGGGGAGTTTTTCTTCTCTGCAGATCCTCTCAAGCTCTGTCAGGTTGGATGGGGAGCGTCGCTGCACAGCTATTTTCAGGTCTCTCCAGAGATGTTCGATCGGGTTCAAGTCCGGGCTCTGGCTGGACCACTCAAGGACATTCAGAGACTTGTCCCGAAGCCACTCCTGGGTTGTCTTAGCTGTTTGCTAAGGGACGTTGTCCTGTTGGAAGGTGAACCTTCGCCCCAGTCTGAGGTCCTGAGCCTTCTGGAGCGGTTTTCTTCAAGTATCTCTCTGTACTTTGCTCCGTTCATCTTTCCCTCCATCCTGACTAGGACTGAGGAGTGGCTTCTGTCTGGCCACAAAAATGACTGATTGGTGGAGTGCTGCAGAGATGGTTCTCCTTCTGGAAGGTTCTCCCATCTCACCAGATGAACTCTGGAGCTCTGTAAGAGTTACCATTGGCTTCTTGGTTACCTCCCTGACATTGGCCCTTCTCCCCCGATTGCTCAGTTTAGACAGGCGCCCAACTCTTTTGGTACCCTACCCCAGATATGTGTCTCGACACAATCCTGTCTCGGTGCTCTACGGACGATTATTTCGACCTCATGGCTTGGTTTTTGCTCTGACATGCTCTGTCAACTGTTGGACCTTAAATAGACAGCTGTGTGCATTTCCAAATCATGTCCAATCAATTGAATTTACCACAGCTGGACTCCAATCAAGTTGTTTTTTGAGTTGTCATTATGGGGTAATATGTGTAGATTGATGAGAGGGGAAAAAGCTATTTAATTCATTTTAGAATAAGGCTGTAACGAAACAAAATGTGGTAAAATCAAGGGGTCTAAATACTTTACAGAATGCACTGAATGTGTGTGTTGATGTATGTGTGTGTATGTGTGTGTATGTGTTGTGTATCTGACTGTTTGATGAGATACTGGTAGAGCCAGAGAGATAGGACTAGGATCCAGTGTCGCCCAGGGCGACGGAGGCTGCTGAGGAGAGTGGGGACTCATTACCCGTATGGAGGTGAGAGGCACTCAGCTACTAAGAGAGGCCTGGAGAAGCTGTGTGTGTGCGTGTGTGCGTGTGCGTGTGTGTGTGTGTGTGTGTGTGTGTGTGTGTGTGTGTGTGTGTGTGTGTGTGTGTGTGTGTGTGTGTGTGTGCGTGTGTGTGTGTCTGTACTCTATGACTGTGGTGTAGAGTGTGTTTATGTCTCACACACACACACACACACACACACACAGAGAGAGCTGGGACACTGGGACAGTGTGTGTGGCCCGTCGCCCCGTCGCCCGCGGCAACCTGAGTTATTAATTGAAAGAGATTAAGCTGCTCTTGCCTTCGCCGTGACAACACCATTAATAAGGGCCTCTGTAGATGTCCCTAGACTGAGGTTACCATTGTCTCCACTGAGAGAGGAGAGGAAGCCATAGCAGACCAGATATGCATCCCAAATGACACCCTGTTTCCATTTATACACTGAACAGAACATTAGGAACGCCTTCCTAATATCTCACCTGGATTCACCTGGTCGATCTACAGTATGTCATGGGACACCTTCTTAACATTGAGTTCTCTGTCCATCACAACGTCTCTCTAGAGTCCGCCTACGAGCCGTTGTATAGTAGGCTGCACCGCCAAGCCATCCCCTCTAACACGTGCTATATTCTTACATCTTATTCCCAGCCAACGAGGCAGCTCGGGTTATCACAACAGAATTACCAGTTAATGAACCACTAAGGGCCATGTTGGACATTGTGTAATCCCTAACACTGAAAAAACAGCTGATGTTAGCAAACCTTCTGAAGGCGCCAAGCAGAGTGTACAGGATGTTTTATGCCCCAAAAAGATGTCTCCAAGGGATGGACAAATATCCATTTCACCATCTATTCACACTATATATACAAAGTATGTGGACACCGCTTAAAATTAGTGGATTCGGCTATTTTGGCCACACGAGTGGATGACTGGTGTATAAAATCGAGCTCACCGCCATGCAATCTCCATAGACACATATTGGCAGTGGAATGGCCTTACTGAAAAGCTCAGTAACTTTCACCGTGGCACCGTCATAGGATGCCCCCTTTCCAACAAGCCAGTTTGTCAAATTTCTGCCCTGCTAGAGCTGCTGGTCAAATGTAGGTGCTGTTATTGTGTAGCTAGGAGCAAAAACATCTCAGGCGTTAAAGCTCGATGCCATTGGACTCTGGAGCAGTGGAAACACGTTCTCTGGAATGATGAATCACGCTTCACCATCTGGCAGTCCGACGGACGAATCTGGGTTTGGCAAATGCCAGGAGAACGCTACCTGCCCCAATGCGTGCTGCCAAATGTAATGTTTGGTGGAGGAGGAATAATGGTCTGGGACTTTCCTGTTTCAGCATGAGAATGCCCCCATGCACAAAGCGAGGTCCATACAGAAATGGTTGGTCAAGAGATCGTTGTGGAAGAACTTGACTAGCCTGCACAGAGCCCTGAACTCAACCCCATTGAACAACTTCGAATGAATTGGAACGCCGACTGCGATCAAGGGCCAAATCGTCCAACATCAGTGCCCCGGCCTCACTAATGCTCTTGTGGCTGAATTGAAGCAAGTCCCCTGCAGCAATGTTCCAACTAGTGGAAAGCCTTCCCAGAAGAGGAGAGGCTGTTATAGCAGCAATGTTCCAATATCTAGTGGAAAGCCTTCCCAGAAGAGTGGAGGCTGTTATAGCAGCAATGTTCCTACATCTAGTGGAAAGCCTTCCCAGAAGAGTGGAGGCTGTTATAGCAGCAATGTTCCAATATCTAGTGGAAAGCCTTCCCAGAACAGGGGAGGCTGTTATAACAGCAATATTCCAACATCTAGTGGAAAGCCTCCCCAGAAGAGTGGCAAAAAGGGGGGACCAACACCATATTAATGCCTTTGATTTTGGAATGAGATGTTCAACGAGCAGGAGTCCACATACTGTTGGTCATGTGGAGTAGTATTTCAAAGATAGGCATCTTGCACGTGTGTTTATTTTTCTACAGAACTTTCTCTGCTTTTTAATGTTGGTAAATGTGTTGATTCTCAGTCAGATGCTGGGCTGTTACCCCAGGGGACTTTGCCTTGTGAGTTTAATCACAGCCAGGAAATTATGCCTGAATTTGGTGTGTAATAGCTGTTTTAATTTGCACTTAATTACTACTTAATTCAACATCGCTTCATCCCCTATCTCCTCTCTGAGGAGCCTAATTCTACTGTAATAATTTTAATTATGCTTTGTTTTCGCCTTCGTTTTTTTTTCAGTTCGTAAACTAACAACAGGAAATATATTGTAATTTCAAATATCCTCTCTCTGACTGCTGCACTCCATTTAATTGATGGTTGATGGAACTTGGTTCTGGAACTTGGTTTTCCTTCTCAGAGGAGCATATGGATGCATCCTGGTCCCTTTAGAGGACTCCTTTACGCATCCTGGTCAGTAGTTAATTAATAAAGGAATAGAGTGTAGTGTATAAAGGGAATAAGGTGCCATTAAGGTGCCATTTGCGATGTAAATTAAGCATTTTTTTATAGGTCTGGATAGCACAGAGGCAAAGGTACTTTCAAAGGCCGACACCATTTGAGCTATTCCTAGAAATTGTACTTACTCCTCCATCCATCCTTCCTTTCACCCCTCCATCCCTCTATCCATCCCTCCAGTTCTAGGTTCCTAGTCTAGTTCCATTTCCTCTTGTTACTTGGTACAGAATCAACATGTGTCCACCACATTTTGGATGCTATGAAACTGACAATTATATATATTAGTTCCACCATCTGTGTGTGGCTGAATGACAAACAGTATTGTCAGAGATGAATAGGAGGTTTCTTCATTCATAAAGGGGCCGATTCAACCTTAGGAAATATATGCCTTTTTTAAAGCGTTTTGATTTAAACCTGTTCAAGATAGGGCTGACTACTGCCCCCTTTGGAGGAATTGCGTGCCCATAGTAAACAGAAAATAAATCTGTCAAAAATTGCTAATATATGCATATAATAATTATTATTGAATAGAAAACACTCTAAAGCTTCTAAAACTGTTCAAATTATGTCTGTATGTAAAGCAGAACTCTCAGGGCAGCCATTCTCCCAAACTCTCTCTTGTCATCATGAAAGTTGGCCCAACTTTGACGTCATCGCCCCCACCCGTCCCAACCAGCTACGGATCTGGAAACAGTTCCTATCTCTTCAGCGCGATGTCCCCTTTCAGTGGGGCCTGTCATTGTGAGAATCGCGCTCTCCCTTGAGTTTTGGCGGGCTGAAACCTTCGAAAATACATGTACTTTCATGCGCGCGTCGGGTCCGGAGCTCTCTTTGTTCCAGGTTTGACCAAACAATGTAGGTGTTGATGTATGAGGGGCTGATTCAACCTTAGGAAATATATGCCTTTTATTAAGAGTTTTGATTTAAGCACTTCTCAGTCTTCTCAGTCTTACCCTATGTATGTGCATAATGAAGTTTGTCGGTGTGGCTTCCTTGCGTACACCAAATGCATTTAATTAAATCCCCCCAAAAAATCCCCAATGGGTGTCCCATTGATAAGGGAGTTTTTCTTCCGTTTGTTTTTTTTCTGTTAATTAATCTTAAACTGTGTGTACCTTTAATGTCTTTAATGTACCTTTAATTTGAATTTGATAGGGACAACATTCGAATGTTGAATGGGTTCATAATGGAGATCAATGGAAGACATATGTGATCAACTGGCTAGATTTGTAGCAACATTTGAAATGGTGTTTTTTATATTCTGAGACTCTGAAGAAAATGGAATATCATACACTACATTTGAGGTACAATGGGAAAGTAATTCTGCTTTGAAAGTTTGATAAACTTTTAAACTCACTTTTAGAAAAATGTCCCTTGAATGTTTTGGTACCTGCTGGATACCTGCTGGAGAGCCTTTCTTTTGTTTATACCCATTCAGCATCGTTCACACCCTCTTAAACTTTAGCCCCACCCATCTCTTTTGCATCTTAAGTATCCGTCCCTTTATTTCAATTTTCGTCAAAATTGACACAAATCTAACTGCCTGTAGCTCAGGACCTTTGTGTCACGTGTGCTCCCTCTCCGGGCCTCTAGGTCACCAGGCTGCTCGTTATGGAGCACACCAGTCACCATCGTTACGCACCTGTGCGTCATCTGACTCACCTGGACTCCATCCCTTCCCTGATTACCTTCCCTATATAAGTCACTTCGGTTCCTGGGTCATGTCTGTGCGTTGTTTCTTGTTTTGTATTGTGTTCCGGTTATTTTATTAAAACACTCCCTGAACTTGCTTCCCGACTCTCAGTGCACATCGTTACAATTTGAAAGGAAACACTTTGAAGTTTGTGGAAATGTGAAAAGAATGTAGGAGAATATAACACATTAGATCTGGTAAAAGATAATACAAAGAAAAAAATCTAGTTCTTTTGTATTTGTTTTGCACCTTCATCGTTGAAATGCAATAGAAAGGCCATAATGTATTATTCCAGCCTGGTGTGATTAAAATTTTGGCCACTAGGTGGCAGCAGTGTATTTGCAAAGTTTCAGACTGATCCAATGAACCATTGCATTTATGTTCAACATTTTGTATCAAGACTGCCCATATTTGCCTAATTTGTGTATTAATAATTTTTCATTTTCAAAATTCTGCACTCTCCTCAAACAATAGCATGGTATTTGTTCACTGTAATAGGTACTGTAAATTGGACAGTGCAGTTAGATTAACAAGAATTTTAAGTTTTTTGCCAATATCAGATGTCTATATCCTGGGAAACCTTCTTGTTGTTTACAACCTTATGCTAATCGCAATAGCCTACATTAGCTCAACCATCACGTGGACGGGATACCGATCCCAAAGGAGTTAAGGATTCACACGTGAGGCCATGTACTTAACAACCAGAGATTTCAAGACTAAAGGCTGGTTTATTCAACGGGTGTGTTCGTAAATTTAATCTGGAGTGCCAGAGTGTGCTCTGGGCGTTCGTAAACTCAGATTCGCTCTTTCAGAGGAACACTGGACGCTCTCGCCGAGGTGTAGTGTTGATCCGAGCGTTCTGACCTAACAACAGCAGTCAAGCACCCAAGCAAACTGGCTAACGTTAGCCTAGCTTCTTCCTGTTACGGCTTTCTTCCGTTGAAGGAGAGTCGGACCAAAATGCAGCGTGGTTAGTTCGATACATGTTTAATAAAGACAAAACACGATCAATACAAGAAACGGAAATGTGAAAACCTAATACAGCCTGTCTGGTGACAACTAACACAGAGACAGGAACAATCACCCACAAACACACAGTGAAACCCAGGCTACCTAAATATGGTTCCCAATCAGAGACAACGAGAATCACCTGACTCTGATTGAGAACCTCAGGCAGCCATAGACTATGCTAGACACCCCTACTCAGCCACAATCCCAATACCTACTAAAAACCCCAATACCACAACACAACACAAAATAACCCCATGTCACACCCTGGCCTGACCAAATAAATATATAAACACAAAATACTAAGACCAGGGCGTGACACTTCCAGACACAAATGAGAGAACAGCTCACTCTGACCATTTTACTCGCCCTAGCAGAGCTGGCTAGGGTGTTTTATGTTATCCAGAGCATTGGTAACTGCAATTGTGCTTTTTTGAAAATATATATATTATGCTTTTTTACTAACATTTACTGACACCGGCCATATTCAACAGCTGTTGACTGTTCGTAAATTCTTCAGTTATTATGTGCTCTGGCACACTCAGATGAGAGTTCTCTGAAATCGGAGTATATATATTTACCAGCTGTGGTCTATCGACAGTTGTCAGTGACATCATGAACATTCTATTGAAATGGTTACTTTCAAAGTGGAGTATTTTGTTTAGACAAACAATGAACCACAATCGCAACTCATAACATGAATACCCTTTTTGAATCTGCAGGTAACTAACCAACCAGGTTCAATGTTAGCTAGTGAATATTAGGCTATAACTAGCATTACAAAGGGCTCTGAGATACGATTAATATTAGTACACAGATCATACATGTAACGTTAGCTAGCTAGCCAGCCAGCTAACTTTAGCTAGCTAGCTAACATTACAATTTAACTTGAAATGAAATTACTTTCTGACAAAATTAGAAACATGTCATATCTGAAAATGTATCTAGCTAGACTCGCTTACCCCATACATGGATGGACACTTCTCCCTCTCTGTTACGGTTGCCATGGTTGCCTTTAGTTTGAAGATGTAATCCAGAGACAGGTGTTTATACAACAGCCTTCTGTGTGTTCTCTTTTTGACTCCATCTGCATATTTGCCAACAAATGGCAGAATGTTCTCCATCTCCTTAGCTATCACACTCTAATTCCACTGATTTCAAAACTCTGTGGTCCAGAAAGTGGAGAGCAACACTTCATCAACTCTACTACGTGATATCTTTTTTAAAAAAAGCAATTTTTAGAAAGGATTACCTACACATACTGACCAATCCGGCAGACCAATCCGAACTCATCTCTCTGCATGTCCAGCCCACTCATTATCTCAGCCAATCATGGCTAGCGGCAAGGTTTCCCCCTTTTTCTGTGGCTAAACCAACTAGGTTCATAATTTAACCATTTTATTTGTATTTACAGATGGAATACAAGTTTGTTATTAAGGCACATGAAAGTTCACATGTTCCAGAAGGCATTTCTGACAAAAAAATATTGTTAAAATTGTTAACACTCAAACTACTCTCCTGTGAAGTAGTGATACGTGACATGCACCTAGTTTAACTAGTAACGAGTCACATTTGCATATTTATGTCTGTTTCAGATATCCAAACATTAGCCTTCAAGTCAATATTTTTTTTTTACTTTAAATATGATCAACTATTACTAGTGAGCGGCAGATAGCCTAGTGGTTAGAGCGTTGGACTAGTAACTGAAAGTTTGCAAGATTGAATCCCTGAGCTGATGAGGTAAAAATATGTTGTTCTGCCCCTGACCAAGGCAGTTAACCCACTGTTCCCCAGTAGGCTGTCACTGTAAATTAGAATTTGTTCTTAACTGACTTGCCTAGTTAAATAAAAGGTAAAACAATATATAAAAATCAGCAACACAGTGGTGTGACAGTTTTTTTTTTTTTTTTTTAACCTTTATTTTACTAGTCCAACACTCTAACCACTAGGCTACCCTGCCGACAGTGTGTACAGAGGAAGCAAATTGATATTGTAACAAAATGGAGGGAGGTAATGAAATGAAATTAAGAGAAGGAACAGTAAATTGGCAGTTAAATATGTGTGGTTATTACTGACAATCGATACTGATGGGCTCCCGAGTGGGGCAGCGCTCTAAGGCACTGCATCTCAGTGATAGAGGCATCACTACAGACCTGAGTTTGATTCCAGGCTGTATCACAACTGGTTGTGATCGTGAGTCCCATAGGGCGGTGTACAATTGGCCCAGCGTCGTCTGGGGTAGGCCGTCATTGTAAATTGTATTTTTTTTTTTTTTTTTATTCTTAGTATTTTGTGTTTTCTTTAATTATTTGTTCAGGCCAGGGTGTGACATGGGTTTATTGTGTTGTCGTATTGGGGTTTTTGTAGGCATTGGGATTGTGGCTGATTAGGGGTGTGTCTAGCATAGGCTTGGCTGCCTGAGGCGGTTCTCAATCAGAGTCAGGTGATTCTCGTTGTCTCTGACTGGGAACCATATTTAGGTAGCCTGGGTTTTACTGTGTATTTTGTGGGTGATTGTTCCTGTCTGTGTTTGCACCAGATAGGGCTGTTTCGGTTTTCACTTTTCATTATTTTGTAGTTTCCGCTTGTATTGTTTTTTCCTTCATTAAAATATATCATGAATCATCACCACGCTGTATTTTGGTCCGATCCTTGTTCTACCTCTTCGTCAGAGGAGGAGATAGAAGAGAGCCGTTACAATATTATCTCTATCATTTTATATTATTATTATTATTATCTTTATCATGATAAATCATAATCATCATATTATCATATTATCTCTATAATTTTATACTATTATTATTATCTTTATCATTATAAATCATAATCATCATATTATCTCTATAATTTTATACTATTATTATTATCTTTATCATTATAAATCATAATCATCATATTATCTCTATCATTTTATACTATTATTTTATTATAAATCATAATCATTTTATCATTATAAATCATAATAAATCATCATATTATCTCTATCATTTTATACTATTATTATTATCTTTATCATTATAAATCATAATCATCATATTATCTCTATCATTTTATACTATTATTATTATTATCTTTATCATTATAAATCATAATCATCATATTATCTCTATCATGTTATACTTCACTGTTGGAAAGTGGCGGAAATGCTTGTCATGTTGATATGTTTATCAGTTTGCTTCCATAACTGGTTTCACTTTCGTCTCCAGCAATCAGAAGTAAAAAAAATCATCGAAAGAAATTGGTATTTGTATATACAACCTCTTCTCCATCTGGATTGCTCATTTACCTTGCTCTTATCAGTAGCTCTTATCAATTTATAAATTACACTGCTTGGGGAATGGTGTTTTTTCTATCAGTAAAACAAAAAGTGTGTTTTTCCATTTAGAACGACAGGTTCACTCTGCCTTATTCGTGGTTTCCTCAGTCGTAAAGGTGGTGGAGATATCAAGGTCAGAATATGGTGTATCTGTGATCTCCACCCCAATCAATGCCTGGCTGGTACTGGTGTTAAAAAGGGAGAAAAGTACATAAAAACACAATTCAGTTCCATTTACTTGTGCATAACTTGGGTCTGAATTCCCTCATGAATAACTGATGTCTATTTCGTGAATCTGGGTTGTTATGGTCCATCATGAGTAGTGAAAAATAACATTGTCTGCTAAATGAATCATACACAGCATTTAACATGTTGTTGAGATAGTAACCTAAACTGACACAACAACCTTATCCAAATATATTGTTGACAGCCTGACTTTAGCTTAGGCTGATGAAGATAAAGTGAAACTGTTGTCTTAAATGTTTAATGATATTTTCATAGCTGTTAGTATCCTGGCATTCATACCAAGATTTCTAATATTTTCTGCACTGCTGTTTGGCGGTCAGTCATCGGAATGTAAATGTAAAAATGCTAGAGGAAGAAACACTTTCTTTCAGCTAAATTCACTTTCTTTCAGCTAAATTGTTTCAGTTGAGTATTCTTCAACTCTCCCCTTAACAGAACCCTTTTTTGGTTCCAGATAAAATCATTTTTGGTTCCAGGTAGAACCACGTTGGGTTCCATGTAGAACCCTCTGTGGAAAGGATTCTACATGGAACCCAAAATGGTTCCACTTGGAACCAAAAGGGTTCGACCTGGAAACGACATGGATTCTTCCGAGGGTTTTCCCATTTTTTTTTTTAAATCTACGTTTTTCTTTTTTTATTATTATGAAAACAACAAATACAAAAAACAGAAATATGCAAACAAACCTAACAAACAGAAGAATACATAAACCTAACAAACAGGGGTATTACATATCGAGACACATTTTCCATTTGTCAAAATGTTTTATGGTGCATATTGATTTTTAGTTTGTAACGGTTCTCTTGTGGTGAAGGAGAGTCGGACCAAAATGCGGCGTGTAGATTGCGATCCATGTTTAATAAACAAACGTAAAACACGAATCAATACAAACACTACAAGAACAAAACGAAAACCGAAACAGCCTATACTTGTGAAAACTAACAAAGACAGGAACAACGACACTAAGGACAATCACCCACAAAACACTCAAAGAATATGGCTGCCTAAATATGGTTCCCAATCAGAGACAACGATAAACACCTGCCTCTGATTGAGAACCACTTCAGACAG
This sequence comes from Oncorhynchus tshawytscha, assembly GCF_018296145.1. NCBI lineage: Eukaryota > Metazoa > Chordata > Actinopteri > Salmoniformes > Salmonidae > Oncorhynchus > Oncorhynchus tshawytscha. The sequence goes on from NC_056454.1 coordinate 48,742,292, forward strand.
CCATAGACTTAACTAGAACACCCCACTAAGCTACAATCCCAATACATACACACCACATACAAAAACCCATGCCACACCCTGGCCTGACCAAATAAATAAAGACAAACACCATATACTTTGACCAGGGTGTGACATAGTTAGTTTTTTTCTAGTTCACTTGTCCTAGCATTCCAGTACATTTTATCAGAGGGACTAGTAACACATTGACATAGTTTCCTTATATAAATGCCTTATATAAATGTTATTACATTTACAGTTTAAAATGTCAAATCCTTCTAGTTGTATTGAGGCTACAAAATCCTCAACAGTTGCACAGTTATATTCTCCTAAGAGAAGAATAGCACCTTCAGCTCTAACAACAATTTGATACTCCTCAGGAGTGAATGTAACATTGTGTTGTTCTCATGAATTCTGGGTAATCATATAGTCGTCCGTCATTATTCAATAATTGTTTAACCCAGATAATGTTGTTGTCAAACCAGTTCTACAAAAACAAAGACGTTATTATTTTTAATTTTTGTCTTTATTTTTCAGATTATATACCTGTGTGGGGAAAATTTGTGTTTGTACATTCCAAGTTTGTATGTTCCAAGTTAGAATGACTTGTTAATGAAAGTTAGCAAGCTTAACAGGGATTTTACCCACATTAAAGTTGCATTTGAGAAAGAATTCTAGACCACCAATCTATCGGAATATTAAATTAGGGATTATATTCCAAATGCAATCCTTATTTCTTGAATCGTTTTGTATCCATTTAATCGTGGTGGCAGGTACCTAGTGGTTAGAGTGTTGGACTAGTAACTGAAAGGTTGCAAGATCGAATCCCCGAGCTGACAAGGTAAGAATCTGTTGTTCTGCCTCTGAACAAGGCAGTTAACCTGCTGTTCCCCAGTAGGCTGTCATTGTAAATAAGAAAATCTGTTCTTAACTGACTTGCCTGGTTAAATAAATATTATATTAGAAGTTTTAATATCCAGAGTATTCAACCCTCCCTCACCTTGGGTGCTACATATTACCGCTTTTCTAAAGTAATGAGGTTTATTCCTCCATATGAAGTTAAATCATTTAGTGTCAACTATTTTAGTTACTGACAGAGGAACTTCCTGTAGCGCTCTGGGTGTCGTGGGTGTGGAGTCAGACGCAGGAGACAGAGAGTGCAATGCTGTGCTCTTTAATGCACAAACGCACCACAGGGTGCTCACAACAATAACGGCCCCAAACACACCACAGGGTGCTCACAACAATAACGGCCCCAAACACACCACAGGGTGCTCACAATAATAACGGCCCCAAACACGGGGGACGAAAAATGTACAACTGAAATACACGACCAGGAAACAAACACGTTCCTCTACTACAGAAGCGAAGGTCACAATAATTAATCCCGCACAACAAACAGGCGGGCCGGCTGTCTAATAAAGCCCAACTAATCATTCACAAACAGGTGCTACCAATAAACATACAAGGAGGGGGAGGAAAGACAATCAGTGGCAGCTAATAGGCCAGTGACGACGACCGCCGAGCGCCACCCGACCGGGAAGGGAAGCCACCCTCGGTCGGACTCGTGACACTTCCAAGGCAAGGGAGGTATAAACTAATCTGTACCATTTCAGATTTTGACAAAAGTACACGTTCAGATAAAGAAAGATCTCTCAATAATCAGGACTTAAATCTCTTTACAATTTTCTCTACAATAGGAGAGGAGAGAAATAGGAGGAGAGAAATTTAAGTTGGCCCTTTCTTTCTGATCTTTGCCAGCTGTAATACCAAGATATATGATCACATCTTTGACAGGGATATTACATAATGAGTTTAAGTCTTTTTTCCTAATATTCAGAGGTAAACCTGATACATATGAGAAGGCATTAATACACTCATTACTTGACTTCATTATGATCTTTCAAAAAAATGTTGGTGTCGTCAACCAATTGTGAATATTTGTTCTCTTTATCTTGTATCTGATTACCCCTAAAACTTTCCTCATTGATATGAAGTGTCCACTCCTTGTTCGGGCGGCGCTCGGGGGTCGGCGTCGCCGGTATTCTAGCCATCATCAATCCACTTTTCCTTTTTCATTTGTTTTGTCTTGTTTTCCTCACACCTGGTTTCAATCCCCTCAATCACTTCTTGTGTATTTCACCCTCTGTTCCCCCATGTCTTTGTGTGGGATTGTTTATTGTTTGATGTATGCACACATTAGACTGGTTGTTTATTGTTTGATGTATGCACACGTTAGACTGGTTGTTTATGGTTTGATGTATGCACACGTTAGACTGGTTGCACTGGGTTATGTATGCACACGTTAGACTGGTTGCACTGGGTTATGTATGCACACGTTAGACTTGTTGTTTATTGTCTGATGTATGCACACGTTAGACTGGTTGTTTATTGTTTGATGTATGCACACGTTAGACTGGTTGTTTATGGTTTGATGTATGCACACGTTAGACTGGTTGCACTGGGTTATGTATGCACACGTTAGACTGGTTGCACTGGGTTATGTATGCACACGTTAGACTGGTTGCACTGGGTTATGTATGCACACGTTAGACTGGTTGCACTGGGTTATGTATGCACACGTTAGACAGGTTGCACTGGGTTATGTATGCACACGTTAGACAGGTTGTTTATGGTTTGATGTATGCACACGTTAGACTGGTTGCACTGGGTTATGTATGCACACGTTAGACTGGTTGTTTATGGTTTGATGTATGCACACGTTAGACTGGTTGCACTGGGTTATGTATGCACACGTTAGACTGGTTGTTTATTGTTTGATGTATGCACACGTTAGACAGGTTGTTTATGGTTTGATGTATGCACACGTTAGACTGGTTGCACTGGGTTATGTATGCACACGTTAGACTGGTTGTTTATTGTTTGATGTATGCACACGTTAGACAGGTTGTTTATGGTTTGATGTATGCACACGTTAGACAGGTTGTTTATGGTTTGATGTATGCACACGTTAGACTGGTTGCACTGGGTTATGTATGCACACGTTAGACTGGTTGTTTATTGTTTGATGTATGCACACGTTAGACAGGTTGTTTATGGTTTGATGTATGCACACGTTAGACAGGTTGTTTATGGTTTGATGTATGCACACGTTAGACTGGTTGCACTGGGTTATGTATGCACACGTTAGACTGGTTGTTTATTGTCTGATGTATGCACACATTAGACTGGTTGTTTATGGTTTGATGTATGCACACGTTAGACTGGTTGTTTATTGTTTGATGTATGCACACGTTAGACTGGTTGTTTATTGTTTGATGTATGCACACGTTAGACTGGTTGTTTATTGTTTGATGTATGCACACGTTAGACTGGTTGCACTGGGTTATGTATGCACACGTTAGACTGGTTGCACTGGGTTATGTATGCACACGTTAGACTGGTTGCACTGGGTTATGTATGCACACGTTAGACTGGTTGAACTGGGTTATGTATGCACACGTTAGACTGGTTGCACTGGGTTATGTATGCACACGTTAGACTGGTTGCACTGGGTTATGTATGCACACGTTAGACTGGTTGCACTGGGTTATGTATGCACACGTTAGACTGGTTGCGCTGGGTTATGTATGCACACGTTAGACTGGTTGTTTATTGTTTGATGTATGCACACGTTAGACAGGTTGCGCTGGGTTATGTATGCACACATTAGACTGGTTGTTTATTGTTTGATGTATGCACACGTTAGACTGGTTGCGCTGGGTTATGTATGCACACGTTAGACAGGTTGTTTATTGTCTGATGTATGCACACGTTAGACAGGTTGTTTATTGTTTGATGTATGCACACGTTAGACTGGTTGTTTATGGTTTGATGTATGCACACGTTAGACAGGTTGTTTATGGTTTGATGTATGCACACGTTAGACAGGTTGCGCTGGGTTATGTATGCACACATTAGACTGGTTGTTTATTGTTTGATGTATGCACACGTTAGACTGGTTGCGCTGGGTTATGTATGCACACGTTAGACAGGTTGTTTATGGTTTGATGTATGCACACGTTAGACAGGTTGCACTGGGTTATGTATGCACACGTTAGACTGGTTGCACTGGGTTATGTATGCACACGTTAGACAGGTTGCACTGGGTTATGTATGCACACGTTAGACTGGTTGCACTGGGTTATGTATGCACACGTTAGACAGGTTGCACTGGGTTATGTATGCACACGTTAGACTGGTTGCACTGGGTTATGTATGCACACGTTAGACTGGTTGCACTGGGTTATGTATGCACACGTTAGACAGGTTGCACTGGGTTATGTATGCACACGTTAGACTGGTTGCACTGGGTTATGTATGCACACGTTAGACTGGTTGCACTGGGTATGTATGCACACGTTAGACTGGTTGCGCTGGGTTATGTATGCACACGTTAGACTGGTTGTTTATGGTTTGATGTATGCACACGTTAGACTGGTTGCACTGGGTTATGTATGCACACGTTAGACTGGTTGCGCTGGGTTATGTATGCACACGTTAGACAGGTTGTTTATGGTTTGATGTATGCACACGTTAGACTGGTTGCACTGGGTTATGTATGCACACGTTAGACAGGTTGCACTGGGTTATGTATTCACACGTTAGACTGGTTGCACTGGGTTATGTATGCACACGTTAGACTGGTTGCACTGGGTTATGTATGCACACGTTAGACTGGTTGCACTGGGTTATGTATGCACACGTTAGACTGGTTGTTTATGGTTTGATGTATGCACACGTTAGACTGGTTGCACTGGGTTATGTATGCACACGTTAGACTGGTTGCACTGGGTTATGTATGCACACGTTAGACTGGTTGCGCTGGGTTATGTATGCACACGTTAGACTGGTTGCGCTGGGTTATGTATGCACACGTTAGACTGGTTGCGCTGGGTTATGTATGCACACGTTAGACAGGTTGTTTATGGTTTGATGTATGCACACGTTAGACAGGTTGTTTATGGTTTGATGTATGCACACGTTAGACAGGTTGTTTATGGTTTGATGTATGCACACGTTAGACTGGTTGCACTGGGTTATGTCAACCCGTATTGTATTTCGTGTTCGTTGTGCCGTGTCTGTTTAGTTCGCCTAAATAAAAGGCTCCATTTGCTACCCAGTATCTGCTCTCCTCCCAGACTCCCGTACAGCCATTTACACATACCTGACACAACCTCTAAAACATTACACCCCTAAAACTATCCTTATTGAGGTGTCATTACACCTCTAAAAACTATCCTTATTGACATGAAGTTCCATAACACCCCTAAAACTATCCTTATTGACATGAAGTTCCATATCACCCCTAAAACTATCCTTATTGAGATGTCAATACACCTCTAAAACTATCCTTATTGAGATGTCAATACACCTCTAAAACTATCCTTATTGAGGTGTCATTACACCTCTAAAACTATCCTTATTGAGGTGTCATTACACCTCTAAAACTATCCTTATTGATACGAAGTGTCATGTGTCAGCAAGTGTCAACTTGTTTGACCAATGAAAATAAGAAAGTAGACATTGGGCAGCCTTGTTTAATTCAGTCTAATGTCGAATCTCTGTGGACGTTCCGTGGGATAATTTAACAGAGCTGTTACTGTTACTGTGAAGTGTTTTAATTACAAATATTGACCAAAACCCCCCCCCCCAAAAAATCGAAGAGTTTCAAAAATAAAATAATGTTCAACTGTATCAAAAGCCTTGTAAAAGTCTACAAATAAAATAAACATTTGTTCCATAATGTGCTCATTGTAGTCTATCAAGTCCAATACACCAAGGGTTTTCCTAAGGGAACAGCCTAAAGAGCCCTTTTAGAGCAGCATACTAAACAGCCAACAAAGCTCCTTTTAATGGCTTTTTCCCACCTGACGTTCACAGAGATTGCATTTATGGAAAACGCTGAGCAGTCGGCTAAAGTGTAAATGACCTTTTAAAAATGTTGTAGAGAGTTGCTCTATAGTGTGTATTGGATTGAATACCAGACTATAGTCTAGAGATTGTAAATCTAGTGTGAAAAAGGTTTGGGTAAATGCCAGGGCAAATCATTAGAGCTACTGTGTACTAAAAGACGCAGGCCAGGCCACTAAACATTTGATGCTTTAAATTCATTTAATTTGCATTTTCAAGACCGTGTCCGTCTTAATTAACAAAGAGTGAGTGTGCTGTGACACTAAAGGCTTTGATTCAATCGAAATCAAGCGTTAAAACCCAGCGACAACCACAGAGTTATTCATTCCTTTACACTTGTGTGTAAGGTAGTTGTTGTGAAATTGTTAGATTACTTGTTGGTTATTACTGCATGGTCGGAACTAGAAGCACAAGCATTTCGCTACACTCGCATTAACATCTGCTAACCATGTGTATGTGACAAATAAAATTGTATTTTATTTTATTTGATGTTTGTTTTGTCTATGTGGTGTCAGTTTTGGAACTGCATTGGGAGCTGTTACTAATCGCTGAGCAACTTCTTTTTTTAATCATATTTACTAAGCCACAGCCGTCCCACTCCCTCAGAAGTTCACAACAACAAAGAGTAGGCAATATATAAATAATAACGCTCAAATTGAAAATCATTAATAAAAAATTATGATGATTTCTAACAGCTTAATCGAGGTGTAGATTACATCTCACATTCGAGTGTTTAAACTTGAAAAACAAGACATCATGGGATTTCTCTGAATGTGACTCCATGCAGCCGAGGGCAATGCCCGCTTTAGGTATAATGTGAGAAGACACTTGTGGATGTGACAGCTCTAACACGGTTTCACCTGCTCTAACAACCTCTATGTGTAACGAATGTCGTCAGGAGAAGGAGAAGAGGACCAAGGTGCAGCGTGGGTAAGTATTTATAATACGTTTCATAATGAATACGAACACTTGAACAAAAACAACAAACGAACAGTTCAGCAAGGTGCAATACACTAAAACAGAAAACAACTACCCACAAACACAGGTGGGAACAGGCTGCCTAAGTATGGTTCTCAATCAGAGACCACGATTGACAGCTGCCTCTGATTGGGAACCATACCAGGCCAAACACATAGAAATACAAACATAGAACAAAACATAGAAGGAAAAACATAGAATTCCCACCCCAACTCACCAAAAGGGATCTTCCATCTAACCCTCTACTCTCTGACCAAACCAAAATAGAGACATAAAAAAGGAACTAAGGTCAGGACGTGACACTATGTGGATGTGACAGCTCTAACACACAGTTCACACCTGCTCTAACAACCTTTAAAGCAGATCTGATTGAATAGGGACCCAAGTTGATGGTTACCATGGATACAGTGTACCAAATGGCACCCTATTCCCTATTTAGTACACTGCTTTTGACTAGGGCATCTGTACTAGGTAGGGAATACGGTGTCAATATTTACTGGCAGCCTGTCCTTTACCAAACAACCACATGATTTCACATGTGGAAATGTGGAAAAATCACATGATTTTGGAAACACTTCACGTGATTACATTTTCACATGTGAAGTTTTGTGTTGCTTTACACGTGTTGCTTTACACTTTGTCACGTTATAACATTAATGTCACGTGATCACATGAAAACGTGTGATTTTGGAACACACTGAAATTAACATGTTTTTTTTCACGAAAGGGATCTACCATCTAACCCACTACTCTCTACCCTCTACCCTCTACCACCTAACCTCTACCCTCTACCACCTACCCTCTACCCTCTACCACCTACCCTCTACCCTCTACCACCTAACCTCTACCCTCTACCCTCTACCACCTACCCTCTATCCTCTACTACCTACCCTCTACCCTCTACCACCTAACCTCTACCCTCTACCACCTACCCTCTACCCTCTACCACCTACCCTCTATCCTCTACTACCTACCCTCTACCCTCTACCACCTACCCTCTACCCTCTACCACCTACCCTCTATCCTCTACTACCTACCCTCTACCCTCTACCACCTAACCTCTATCCTCTACTACCTACCCTCTACCCTCTACCACCTAACCTCTACCCTCTACTACCTACCCTCTATCCTCTACTACCTACCCTCTATCCTCTACTACCTACCCTCTACCCTCTACCACCTAACCTCTACCCTCTACACAGGGCTGCAATTCATCCATCAGCAGTACAAGTGCCTATAAAAACCCACACAAAGGAATTAATATATATCAATACACTGCATCATAGCATTAGTGGGAAATAGGAAAGCGTGTGTGTTGTGGTGGTCCTCGTTCAGAAGGGATTTAGTGGATGAAATTCTAGAACACCTTGATGGAGATTCTCATTAGCAGTCCATTCCGTTATCAGTCCATTCAGTTATCAGTCCATTCTGTTAACAGTCCATTCTGTTAACAGTCCATTCTGTTAACAGTCCATTCTGTTAAGAGAATTATATGCTTAATGCTAATGATTAAAATATTCCACACTGAAACCATATAATTGTATGAAATTTATTAGAATCATAAAACTATAATCTGATGTTGTAGTTTCAGTACGTAAGCAGGGTGGGTGCAAGTGTGAAACAAATGATGAGAGGAGCTATCGACAGACAAGTTGTACAACTGGGTTCCTTACAGGGCATTCTGTCTCCGACCGTGGAGGGAGAAACTGTTAGGCTTGCAGAAAAGTATGAAACATGTTGCAGATTAAACAATGTATCTGTGTAGTGGAAAACACTGACTGTCTGAGCAAGGCGTAGCTTAAGATTAGAACATGTTTGTGTGTGTTATAAAGACTGCGTTTGCATTCTTGACTTTAGGACGTTCTCGTGAATAAACTGTACTATCCTTTTGCATAAACTGAGACTTTGCATAATTATTATTAAACCCATGGTCTTACAAACCTCGGGGATGGGTCAAAGTTTATTAAATGTTAGTTATTATCATTGTAATTGAAAATTCTCAGTCCATTCTGTTATCAGTCCATTCTGTTATCAGTCCATTCTATTATCAGTCCATTCTGTTATCAGTCCATTCTGTTATCAGTCCATTCTGTTAATTATCAGTCCATTCTATTATCAGTCCATTCTATTATCAGTCCATTCTATTAATTATCAGTCCATTCTGTTATCAGTCCATTCTGTTATCAGTCCATTCTGTTATCAGTCCATTCTGTTAATTATCAGTCCATTCTGTTAATTATCAGTCCATTCTATTAATTATCAGTCCATTCTGTTAATTATCAGTCCATTCTGTTATCAGTCCATTCTGTTATCAGTCCATTCTGTTAATTATCAGTCCATTCTATTAATTATCAGTCCATTCTGTTAATTATCAGTCCATTCTGTTATCAGTCCATTCTGTTATCAGTCCATTCTGTTATCAGTCCATTCTGTTAATTATCAGTCCATTCTGTTAATTATCAGTCCATTCTGTTATCAGTCCATTCTGTTAATTATCAGTCCATTCTGTTAATTATCAGTCCATTCTGTTAATTATCAGTCCATTCTGTTATCAGTCCATTCTGTTATCAGTCCATTCTATTATCAGTCCATTCTGTTAATTATCAGTCCATTCTGTTAATTATCAGTCCATTCTGTTAATTATCAGTCCATTCTGTTATCAGTCCATTCTGTTATCAGTCCATTCTGTTAATTATCAGTCCATTCTGTTAATTATCAGTCCATTCTGTTATCAGTCCATTCTGTTATCAGTCCATTCTGTTAATTATCAGTCCATTCTGTTATCAGTCCATTCTGTTATCAGTCCATTCTGTTAATTATCAGTCCATTCTGTTAATTATCAGTCCATTCTGTTAATTATCAGTCCATTCTGTTAATTATCAGTCCATTCTGTTATCAGTCCATTCTGTTAATTATCAGTCCATTCTGTTAATTATCAGTCCATTCTGTTATCAGTCCATTCTGTTATCAGTCCATTCTGTTAATTATCAGTCCATTCTGTTATCAGTCCATTCTGTTATCAGTCCATTCTGTTAATTATCAGTCCATTCTGTTATCAGTCCATTCTGTTATCAGTCCATTCTATTATCAGTCCATTCTATTATCAGTCCATTCTGTTATCAGTCCATTCTATTATCAGTCCATTCTGTTAATTATCAGTCCATTCTGTTAATTATCAGTCCATTCTGTTAATTATCAGTCCATTCTGTTATCAGTCCATTCTATTATCAGTCCATTCTGTTATCAGTCCATTCTGTTATCAGTCCATTCTATTATCAGTCCATTCTGTTATCAGTCCATTCTGTTAATTATCAGTCCATTCTGTTAATTATCAGTCCATTCTGTTAATTATCAGTCCATTCTGTTATCAGTCCATTCTATTATCAGTCCATTCTGTTATCAGTCCATTCTGTTATCAGTCCATTCTATTATCAGTCCATTCTGTTATCAGTCCATTCTGTTAATTATCAGTCCATTCTGTTAATTATCAGTCCATTCTGTTATCAGTCCATTCTGTTATCAGTCCATTCTGTTAATTATCAGTCCATTCTGTTAATTATCAGTCCATTCTGTTATCAGTCCATTCTATTATCAGTCCATTCTGTTAATTATCAGTCCATTCTGTTATCAGTCCATTCTGTTATCAGTCCATTCTGTTATCAGTCCATTCTGTTATCAGTCCATTCTGTTATCAGTCCATTCTGTTATCAGTCCATTCTGTTATCAGTCCATTCTGTTATCAGTCCATTCTATTAATTATCAGTCCATTCTATTATCAGTCCATTCTCTTATCAGTCCATTCTGTTATCAGTCCATTCTATTATCAGTCCATTCTGTTATCAGTCCATTCTGTTATCAGTCCATTCTGTTATCAGTCCATTCTGTTATCAGTCCATTCTGTTATCAGTCCATTCTGTTATCAGTCCATTCTGTTATCAGTCCATTCTGTTATCAGTCCATTCTGTTATCAGTCCATTCTGTTATCAGTCCATTCTATTAATTATCAGTCCATTCTATTATCAGTCCATTCTGTTAATTATCAGTCCATTCTGTTATCAGTCCATTCTGTTATCAGTCCATTCTATTAATTATCAGTCCATTCTGTTATCAGTCCATTCTGTTAATTATCAGTCCATTCTGTTATCAGTCCATTCTGTTATCAGTCCATTCTGTTATCAGTCCATTCTGTTAATTATCAGTCCATTCTATTATCAGTCCATTCTGTTATCAGTCCATTCTGTTATCAGTCCATTCTGTTAATTATCAGTCCATTCTATTATCAGTCCATTCTGTTAATTATCAGTCCATTCTGTTATCAGTCCATTCTGTTATCAGTCCATTCTGTTAATTATCAGTCCATTCTGTTATCAGTCCATTCTGTTATCAGTCCATTCTATTATCAGTCCATTCTATTATCAGTCCATTCTGTTATCAGTCCATTCTGTTATCAGTCCATTCTGTTATCAGTCCATTCTGTTATCAGTCCATTCTGTTATCAGTCCATTCTGTTATCAGTCCATTCTGTTAATTATCAGTCCATTCTATTATCAGTCCATTCTGTTAATTATCAGTCCATTCTGTTATCAGTCCATTCTGTTATCAGTCCATTCTGTTAATTATCAGTCCATTCTGTTATCAGTCCATTCTGTTATCAGTCCATTCTATTATCAGTCCATTCTATTATCAGTCCATTCTGTTATCAGTCCATTCTGTTATCAGTCCATTCTGTTATCAGTCCATTCTGTTATCAGTCCATTCTGTTATCAGTCCATTCTGTTATCAGTCCATTCTGTTATCAGTCCATTCTGTTATCAGTCCATTCTATTATCAGTCCATTCTATTATCAGTCCATTCTATTAATTATCAGTCCATTCTATTATCAGTCCATTCTGTTAATTATCAGTCCATTCTGTTATCAGTCCATTCTATTATCAGTCCATTCTGTTAATTATCAGTCCATTCTATTATCAGTCCATTCTGTTAATTATCAGTCCATTCTGTTATCAGTCCATTCTGTTATCAGTCCATTCTGTTAATTATCAGTCCATTCTGTTATCAGTCCATTCTGTTATCAGTCCATTCTGTTAATTATCAGTCCATTCTGTTATCAGTCCATTCTGTTATCAGTCCATTCTATTATCAGTCCATTCTATTATCAGTCCATTCTGTTATCAGTCCATTCTGTTATCAGTCCATTCTGTTATCAGTCCATTCTGTTATCAGTCCATTCTGTTATCAGTCCATTCTGTTAATTATCAGTCCATTCTGTTATCAGTCCATTCTATTATCAGTCCATTCTGTTATCAGTCCATTCTGTTATCAGTCCATTCTGTTAATTATCAGTCCATTCTATTATCAGTCCATTCTGTTAATTATCAGTCCATTCTATTATCAGTCCATTCTGTTAATTATCAGTCCATTCTGTTATCAGTCCATTCTGTTAATTATCAGTCCATTCTGTTATCAGTCCATTCTATTATCAGTCCATTCTGTTGTCAGTCCATTCTGTTAATTATCAGTCCATTCTGTTAATTATCAGTCCATTCTGTTATCAGTCCATTCTATTATCAGTCCATTCTGTTAATTATCAGTCCATTCTGTTAATTATCAGTCCATTCTGTTAATTATCAGTCCATTCTATTATCAGTCCATTCTATTAATTATCAGTCCATTCTGTTAATTATCAGTCCATTCTATTATCAGTCCATTCTATTAATTATCAGTCCATTCTGTTAATTATCAGTCCATTCTGTTATCAGTCCATTCTGTTATCAGTCCATTCTGTTATCAGTCCATTCTATTATCAGTCCATTCTGTTATCAGTCCATTCTGTTATCAGTCCATTCTATTATCAGTCCATTCTGTTATCAGTCCATTCTGTTATCAGTCCATTCTATTATCAGTCCATTCTGTTAAGTCCATTCTGTTATCAGTCCATTCTATTATCAGTCCATTCTATTATCAGTCCATTCTATTATCAGTCCATTCTATTATCAGTCCATTCTGTTATCAGTCCATTCTGTTAATTATCAGTCCATTCTGTTAATTATCAGTCCATTCTGTTATCAGTCCATTCTATTATCAGTCCATTCTGTTAATTATCAGTCCATTCTGTTATCAGTCCATTCTATTATCAGTCCATTCTGTTATCAGTCCATTCTGTTATCAGTCCATTCTATTATCAGTCCATTCTGTTATCAGTCCATTCTATTATCAGTCCATTCTATTATCAGTCCATTCTGTTATCAGTCCATTCTGTTATCAGTCCATTCTATTAATTATCAGTCCATTCTATTATCAGTCCATTCTGTTAATTATCAGTCCATTCTGTTATCAGTCCATTCTGTTATCAGTCCATTCTGTTATCAGTCCATTCTATTAATTATCAGTCCATTCTATTATCAGTCCATTCTGTTAATTATCAGTCCATTCTGTTATCAGTCCATTCTGTTATCAGTCCATTCTGTTATCAGTCCATTCTATTATCAGTCCATTCTGTTATCAGTCCATTCTGTTATCAGTCCATTCTGTTATCAGTCCATTCTGTTATCAGTCCATTCTATTATCAGTCCATTCTGTTAATTATCAGTCCATTCTATTATCAGTCCATTCTGTTATCAGTCCATTCTGTTATCAGTCCATTCTATTATCAGTCCATTCTGTTATCAGTCCATTCTGTTATCAGTCCATTCTATTATCAGTCCATTCTATTATCAGTCCATTCTATTATCAGTCCATTCTATTATCAGTCCATTCTGTTATCAGTCCATTCTGTTAATTATCAGTCCATTCTGTTAATTATCAGTCCATTCTGTTATCAGTCCATTCTATTATCAGTCCATTCTGTTAATTATCAGTCCATTCTGTTATCAGTCCATTCTATTATCAGTCCATTCTGTTATCAGTCCATTCTGTTATCAGTCCATTCTATTATCAGTCCATTCTGTTATCAGTCCATTCTATTATCAGTCCATTCTATTATCAGTCCATTCTGTTATCAGTCCATTCTGTTATCAGTCCATTCTATTAATTATCAGTCCATTCTATTATCAGTCCATTCTGTTAATTATCAGTCCATTCTGTTATCAGTCCATTCTGTTATCAGTCCATTCTGTTATCAGTCCATTCTATTAATTATCAGTCCATTCTATTATCAGTCCATTCTGTTAATTATCAGTCCATTCTGTTATCAGTCCATTCTGTTATCAGTCCATTCTGTTATCAGTCCATTCTATTATCAGTCCATTCTGTTATCAGTCCATTCTGTTATCAGTCCATTCTGTTATCAGTCCATTCTGTTATCAGTCCATTCTATTATCAGTCCATTCTGTTAATTATCAGTCCATTCTGTTATCAGTCCATTCTATTATCAGTCCATTCTGTTATCAGTCCATTCTGTTATCAGTCCATTCTGTTATCAGTCCATTCTATTATCAGTCCATTCTGTTATCAGTCCATTCTGTTATCAGTCCATTCTATTATCAGTCCATTCTGTTATCAGTCCATTCTATTATCAGTCCATTCTGTTATCAGTCCATTCTGTTAATTATCAGTCCATTCTGTTAATTATCAGTCCATTCTGTTATCAGTCCATTCTGTTATCAGTCCATTCTGTTAATTATCAGTCCATTCTGTTAATTATCAGTCCATTCTGTTAATTATCAGTCCATTCTGTTATCAGTCCATTCTGTTATCAGTCCATTCTGTTATCAGTCCATTCTGTTAATTATCAGTCCATTCTGTTATCAGTCCATTCTGTTATCAGTCCATTCTGTTATCAGTCCATTCTGTTAATTATCAGTCCATTCTGTTATCAGTCCATTCTGTTAATTATCAGTCCATTCTGTTATCAGTCCATTCTGTTATCAGTCCATTCTGTTATCAGTCCATTCTGTTATCAGTCCATTCTGTTATCAGTCCATTCTGTTAATTATCAGTCCATTCTGTTATCAGTCCATTCTGTTATCAGTCCATTCTGTTAATTATCAGTCCATTCTGTTAATTATCAGTCCATTCTATTATCAGTCCATTCTAAACTTAAATTGGGTATCAAATACTACGGTTGCAATATGTCATGTTTCACTGGCCAGACAGCATCAGATAAATGGTCTACACATACTGAGACAGAGAGAGGTGCTCTTTGGTCCACACAGCATCAGAAACATGGTCTACACATACTGAGACAGAGAGGTGCTGTTTCACTGGCCAGACAGCATCAGATACATGGTCTACACATACTGAGACAGAGGGGTGCTGTTTCACTGTCCAGACAGCATCAGATACATGGTCTACACATACTGAGACAGAGAGGTGCTGTTTCACTGGCCAGACAGCATCAGATACATGGTCTACACATACTGAGACAGAGAGGTCCTGTTTCACTGGCCAGACAGCATCAGATACATGGTCTACACATACTGAGACAGAGAGGTGCTGTTTCACTGGCCAGACAGCATCAGATACATGGTCTACACATACTGAGACAGAGAGGTGCTCTTTTGGTCCACACAGCATCAGATACATGGTCTACACATACTGAGACAGAGAGGTGCTGTTTCCCTGGCCAGACAGCATCAGATACATGGTCTACACATACTGAGACAGAGAGGTGCTGTTTCACTGGCCAGACAGCATCAGATACATGGTCTACACATACTGAGACAGAGAGAGGGTAGAGAAAGTAGAGGGTATACAGTATGAAGTAGCAGGTATATGTAGTAGAGGATACACAGTATGTAGCAGAGGGTATATGTAGTACAGGGTATATGTAGTACAGGGTATATCTAGAAGATGGAATATGTAGCAGAGAGAATATGTAGTACAGGGTATATGTAGTACAGGGTATATGTAGTACAGGGTATATTAATTACAGTGCATATGTAGTACAGGGTATATGTAGTACAGGGTATATCTAGAAGATGGAATATGTAGCAGAGAGAATATGTAGTACAGGATATATGTAGTACAGGGTATATGTAGTACAGGGTATATGTAGTACAGGGTATATGTAGCAGAGATAATATGTAGTACAGGATATATGTAGTACAGGATATATGTACTACAGGGTATATGTAGTACAGGGTATATGTAGTACAGGGTATATTTAGAAGATGGAATATGTAGCAGAGAGAATCTGTAGTACAGGGTATATGTAGCACAGGATATATGTAGTACAGGGTATAAGTAGTACAGGGTATATGTAGCAGAGTGAATATGTAGTACAGGGTATATGTAGTACAGGGTATATGTAGTACAGGGTATATGTAGTACAGGGTATATTAATTACAGGGTATATGTAGTACAGGGTATATGTAGTACAGGGTATATGTAGTACAGGGTATATTAATTACAGGGTATATGTAGTACAGGGTATATGTAATGCAATGTATGTGTAGTGTAGGTTATGCGTAGTACATGGCATACCTAGTAGAGGGTATATGTAGTAGAGGGTATATGCTGTTCAGGGTGTATGTAGTAGAGTTTATATGTAGTACAGGTATTTGTAGTTCATGGTATATGTAGCAGAAGGTATATATAATACAGGTTATATATAGTAGATTGTATATGTAGTAGAGGGTATATGTAGTACAGAGCTTTGGCTAAAATCCTCTAGCTTCTCATATGTCTTTGGGTGTCAGTAAAGTTAGAGACTTAGAGGGCGTCAGGTGTGTCCACTGAGAGGTGATATCAGGGGAGAGCTCAGAGCTCCCTCCCTCCCTCCCTCCCTCTCTCCCTCTCTCTGTCTCGTTGTCCATAAGATCTCTTCCTCCCACCTGGTGGGACTGTGGCCTCAGCACTGACACGGCTTTTTAATATTTCACCACACGCAGAGCACACCATATGTCCCCTACACCCCTCTACCCCTACCCTGCCCCCTACCTCCTACTGCTACCCTCCAATGAATTATGAATCCAAATGGACTTCTAATATTTTGAGGATAAAAATATGGCTATAGGCAGGGTACCCGCCCGACTGCAAAGTCAACCCCATCATGAGGTGTTGACTCTCCAAGGGAGGGGGAGGAGGGGAGAGGTGGGGAGAAGACTGCCTGAAGTACTTGGAAGAGAGGGGGGAGGAGGGGAGAGGTGGGGAGAAGACTGCCTGAAGTACTTGGAAGAGAGGGGGAGGAGGGGAGAGGTGGGGAGAAGACTGCCTGAAGTACTTGGAAGAGAGGGGGAGGAGGGGAGAGGTGGGGAGAAGACTGCCTGAAGTACTTGGAAGAGAGGGGGAGGAGGGGAGAGGTGGGGAGAAGACTGCCTGAAGTACTTGGAAGAGAGGGGGAGGAGGGGAGAGGTGGGGAGAAGACTGCCTGAAGTACTTGGAAGAGAGGGGAGGAGGGGAGAGGTGGGGAGAAGACTGCCTGAAGTACTTGGAAGAGAGGGGGAGGAGGGGAGAGGTGGGGAGAAGACTGCCTGAAGTACTTGGGAGGAGGGGAGAGGTGGGGAGAAGACTGCCTGAAGTACTTGGAAGAGAGGGGGAGGAGGGGAGAGGTGGGGAGAAGACTGCCTGAAGTACTTGGAAGAGAGGGGGAGGAGGGGAGAGGTGGGGAGAAGACTGCCTGAAGTACTTGGAAGAGAGGGGGAGGAGGGGAGAGGTGAGGAGAAGACTGCCTGAAGTACTTGGAAGAGAGGGGGAGGAGGGGAGAGGTGGGGAGAAGACTGCCTGAAGTACTTGGAAGAGAGGGGGAGGAGGGGAGAGGTGGGGAGAAGACTGCCTGAAGTACTTGGAAGAGAGGGGGAGGAGGGGAGAGGTGGGGAGAAGACTGCCTGAAGTACTTGGAAGAGAGGGGGAGGAGGGGAGAGGTGGGGAGAAGACTGCCTGAAGTACTTGGAAGAGAGGGGGAGGAGGGGGAGATGTGGGGAGAAGACTGCCTGAAGTACTTGGAAGAGAGGGGAGGAGGGGGGTGGGGAGACTGAGGAAGAGAGAGAAAAACATTTGTTCCTTACAAAAACACGTGACATTTGAAGTTTCACATGTGGAAATCACATTTTTATAAGTGAAATTGATGTTTTCACATGTTGAGCTTAAAAATGTCACGTGAAACTATATTTTCACATGGTAACACCACCTTTTCTCATGTGAGGAGAATAACATGCTTTCACCACAGATGTAAATTGCAGTTTCACATGAGAAATTGTAAGTTCAAATGTGAAAAACAATTACGTGTGAAAATCAAACATGCAGTTTCACATGTAAAAAACTCCACATATGCAAATCTAACTCTCCCAAAATGTAATTTTACAGTTGTACATATTAGAAACATTCCCATGTGGAAATCTAACTTTCACACGTGGAATTGGAAGTTCACATGTGTGGGTAAAATAGTGTTATTGCTCAAGGTGGTGTTATTGTGTTGTACTAGTAATGTTTCCACATGTGGAATTGCAAATTCTGTAATGCCATTCTATAAAAAGGTTACTTCGCCTACCTGAGAATAAATAATTATAACTGAGTTAAAAATAAGAATTTCTTATTTCTGAACCATCCACTCAATTATTTGCATTCCGCCATGGTGTTGCATGACTTGTGTACTACCACTAGGGGGTGGCATTCGGAGAGTTACTGCTGCAGGCGCGCCTCTCTTCTTCGTACGTTGGTCCTTGACGGTTGGAAGGAGGCCAGTGAAAACAGCAGAGAAGCTAACTCTCTGTGCCTCCATTTTATTTTATTTGATCTTGTTTTTCTGGGTTTGTAAGAGTGGTTTTGCTCGAAATAAATTCTAGAGATAACATGTTTAACTAAACTGTGTTGAGTTTTCTGGTAAATTTGATTTATAATTTCATTGTTTTGACCCGAGTTTAAAAAAAAAAACGAGTGAGATTTTCTCATTTACATGAGCTAGCAAGCTAGCTAGCTATCCAGTTAGCTCACTTTTTTATGCAAGTCAATGAGAACAAGATTGTTGCGTTTCAGATATAATTTTTATTTCTGTTATAAATGTTTTAGCTCTTAAATCTTAGTTTGTGCTTTATTTTAAATGAGCTTCTTTCATCAATTTCCCTGATTTTGCTCTTCAACTTTCTTTGGACAAAATTTAGATGTCAAAATTCTTGTAATGCTTTTTGTATATATTTTATACTCAATCTGAGCAAATGTAGAATTTGCAATGAATTGTGATTAATCACAGCAAATCCTGTGATTAAATTGATAAAAATATTTTTAAATGTATGACACTCCTATTTTGAATAGAAGAGTCAATATCCTGACATTGAGAGAAAAGTATAGCAAATTGGAACAGAGTCCCAGTTTCGTCGCTCTTGGCTCATTCTATTCTCAAATTGAAAATAGATATTTAAGGGTAATTAGCAACATCAATATTCACACCATTTTGTAACATGATTATTCATGAATCAGAAATCTCTTTTCTAAGAAAGGAAGAATACGAAGACTGTGTTTTTTTTATTGCAACATGTTGTTCTCTCCATTTCCATCTCAATTAACATTCTTCATAGAAAAGACTCTGAGATTAGGAGCCGTATTGAATTGCGTTTAATAATTAATGACATAATTTTGCTTTATCTCAGGGAAAGAGATACACGAGCCAGACTGTCCCGTTCATCAAACTGCCAAAGCCTTTTATAAGGCATAATGAATTGCAGCTTCAAATGGCCTGATGTAAAAAGCTATGTGGGGAGGGAATATTGTAGAAGGAAAATAAGAGCCTGCAGGTGTTTTTCAGATATTCGGGTCACGCAAAAAGGCTGCTTGGTGACCAAACCTGAAGTCTGTGACTGAATGTTTCCTCCAGAAGAGAAAAGGAAGAGAGAGGATGTAAAAACAAGGTGGGGGACAGTTAAACACGTGTTGTGTGACAGAAAACACATACTAACATACCAATCCTGTCCGATGCCCTTCCTTCCCTAAAGGCAAGACACCAACCTAATCATTTTACCACTGTATGACATCAGACTAAACCAACCTAATCATTTAACCATGGGGACTGTATGACATCAGACTAAACCAACCTAATCATTTTACCATGGGGACTGTATGACATCAGACTAAACCAACCTAATCATTTTACCATGGGGACTGTATGACATCAGACTAAACCAACCTAATCATTTTACCACTGTATGACATCAGACTAAACCAACCTAATCATTTTACCATGGGGACTGTATGACATCAGACTAAACCAACCTAATCATTTTACCATGGGGACTGTATGACATCAGACTAAACCAAGCTGAATCATTTAACCATGGGGACTGTATGACATCAGACTAAACCAACCTAATCATTTTACCATGGGGACTGTATGACATCAGACTAAACCAAGCTGAATCATTTTACCATGGGGACTGTAAGACATCAGACTAAACCAACGTAATCATTTTAACACTGTATGACATCAGACTACACCAACCTAATCATTTTACCATGGGGACTGTAAGACATCAGACTAAACCAACCTAATCATTTTACCATGGGGACTGTATGACATCAGACTAAACCAACATAATCATTTTACCATGGGGACTGTAAGACATCAGACTAAACGAACCTAATCATTTTACCACTGTATGACATCAGACTAAACCAACCTAATCATTTTACCATGGGGACTGTATGACATCAGACTAAACCAACCTAATCATTTAACCATGGGGACTGTATGACATCAGACTAAACCAAGCTGAATCATTTTACCATGGGGACTTTAAGACATCAGACTAAACCAACCTAATCATTTTACCATGGGGACTGTATGAAATCAGACTAAACCAACCTAATCATTTTACCATGGGGACTGTATGACATCAGACTAAACCAACCTAATCATTTAACCATGGGGACTGTATGACATCAGACTAAACCAAGCTGAATCATTTTACCATGGGGACTGTAAGACATCAGACTAAACCAAGCTGAATCATTTTACCATGGGGACTGTATGACATCAGACTAAACCAACTTAATCATTTTACCATGGGGACTGTGAGACATCACACTAAACCAACCTAATCATTTTACCATGGGGACTGTATGACATCAGACTAAACCAAGCTGAATCATTTTACCATGGGGACTGTAAGACATCAGACTAAACCAAGCTGAATCATTTTACCATGGGGACTATATGACATCAGACTAAACCAAGCTGAATCGTTTTACCATGGGGACTGTAAGACATCAGACTAAACCAAGCTGAATCATTTTACCATGGGGACTGTATGACATCAGACTAAACCAAGCTGAATCATTTTACCATGGGGACTGTAAGACATCAGACTAAACCAACCTAATCATTTTACCATGGGGACTGTATGACATCAGACTAAACCAACCTAATCATTTTACCATGGGGACTGTATGACATCAGACTAAACCAACCTAATCATTTAACCATGGGGACTGTATGACAACAGACTAAACCAAGCTGAATCATTTTACCATGGGGACTGTAAGACATCAGACTAAACCAACCTAATCATTTTACCACTGTATGACATCAGACTAAACCAACCTAATCATTTTACCATGGGGACTGTAAGACATCAGACTAAACCAACCTAATCATTTTACCATGGGGACTGTATGACATCAGACTAAACCAACCTAATCATTTTACCATGGGGACTGTATGGCATCAGACTAAACAAACCTAATCATTTTACCATGGGGACTGTAAGACATCAGACTAAACCAAGCTGAATCATTTTACCATGGGGACTGTATGACATCAGACTAAACCAACCTAATCATTTAACCATGGGGACTGTAAGACATCAGACTAAACCAAGCTGAATCATTTTACCATGGGGACTTTAAGACATCAGACTAAACCAACCTAATCATTTTACCATGGGGACTGTATGACATCAGACTAAACCAACCTAATCATTTTACCATGGGGACTGTACGACATCAGACTAAACCAACCTAATCATTTTACCATGGGGCTGTATGACATCAGACTAAACCAACCTAATCATTTTACCATGGGGACTGTATGACATCAGACTAAACCAACCTAATCATTTTACCATGGGGACTGTATGACATCAGACTAAACCAACCTAATCATTTTATCATGGGGACTGTATGACATCAGACTAAACCAACCTAATCATTTTACCATGGGGACTGTATGACATCAGACTAAACCAACCTAATCATTTAACCATGGGGACTGTAAGACATCAGACTAAACCAAGCTGAATCATTTTACCATGGGGACTGTATGACATCAGACTAAACCAACATAATCATTTTACCCTGGGGACTGTATGACATCAGACTAAACCAACCTAATCATTTTACCACTGTATGACATCAGACTAAACCAACCTAATCATTTTACCATGGGGACTGTATGACATCAGACTAAACCAAGCTGAATCATTTTACCATGGGGACTGTATGACATCAGTCTAAACCAACCTAATCATTTTACCATGGGGACTGTATGACATCAGACTAAACCAACCTAATCATTTTACCATGGGGACTGTATGACATCAGACTAAACCAAGCTGAATCATTTTACCATGGGGACTGTATGACATCAGACTAAACCAACCTAATCATTTTACCATGGGGACTGTATGACATCAGACTAAACCAACCTAATCATTTTACCATGGGGACTGTATGACATCAGACTAAACCAACCTAATCATTTTACCATGGGGACTGTATGACATCAGACTAAACCAACCTAATCATTTAACCATGGGGACTGTAAGACATCAGACTAAACCAAGCTGAATCATTTTACCATGGGGACTTTAAGACATCAACTAAACCAACCTAATCATTTTACCATGGGGACTGACATCAGACTAAACCAACCTAATCATTTTACCATGGGGACTGTATCAGACTAAACCAACCTAATCATTTTACCATGGGGACTGTATGACATCAGACTAAACCAACCTAATCATTTTACCATGGGGACTGTATGACATCAGACTAAACCAACCTAATCATTTTACCATGGGGACTGTATGACATCAGACTAAACCAACCTAATCATTTTATCATGGGGACTGTATGACATCAGACTAAACCAACATAACCATGGGGACTGTATCAGACTAAACCAACCTTCATTTAACCATGGGGACTGTATGACATCAGACTAAACCAACATAATCATTTTACCCTGGGGACTGTAATCATTTAATCACCATGGGGACTGTATGACATCAGACTAAACCAACCTAATCATTTTACCATGGGGACTGTATGACATCAGACTAAACCAACCTAATCATTTTACCACTGTATGACATCAGACTGTGTATGACATCAGACTAAACCAACCTAATCATTTTACCATGGGGACTGTATGACATCAGACTAAACCAACCTAATCATTTTACCATGGGGACTGTATGACATCAGACTAAACCAACCTAATCATTTTACCATGGGGACTGTATGACATCAGACTAAACCAAGCTGGGGACTGTATGACATCAGACTAAACCAACCTAATCATTTTACCATGGGGACTGTATGACATCAGACTAAACCAACCTAATCATTTTACCATGGGGACTGTATGACATCAGACTAAACCAACCTAATCATTTTACCATGGGGACTGTATGACATCAGACTAAACCAACCTAATCATTTTACCATGGATCATTTTACCCTGGGGACTGTATGACATCAGACTAAACCAACCTAATCATTTTACCACTGTATGACATCAGACTAAACCAACCTAATCATTTTACCATGGGGACTGTATGACATCAGACTAAACCAACCTAATCATTTTACCATGGGGACTGTATGACATCAGACTAAACCAACTAATCATTTTACCATGGGGACTGTATGACATCAGACAAACCAACAATCATTTTACCATGGGGACTGTATGACTAAAACCAAGCTGAATCATTTTACCATGGGGACTGTATAACATCAGACTAAACCAAGCTGAATCATTTGTTCCCTATGTAACACCCTATATCCTTCTGCAGTTTCGACACAAGGCAGGAACTAATCCTACACCCTATGTCCTACTGCAGTTTTGACACAAGGCAGGAACTAATCCTACACCCAATGTCCTACTGCAGTTTCGACACAAGGCAGGTGTCACGCCCTGGTCGAAGTATTTTGGGTTTATCTTTATTTATTTGGTCAGGCCAGGGTGTGGCATGGGTTTTTGTATGTGGTGTGTATATATGGGGGATTGTAGCTAGTGGCGTGTTCTAGATAAGTCTATGGCTGTCTGAAGTGGTTCTCAATCAGAGGCAGGGGTTTATCGTTGTCTCTGATTGGGAACCATATTTAGGCAGCCATATTCTTTGAGTTTGGTGTGGGTGATTGTCCTTATTGTCTTTGTTCCTTTCGCTGTATTAGTTGACACAAGTATAGGCTGTTTCGGTTTTCGTTACGTTTATTGTTTTGTAGTTTTTGTGTGTATTCGTGTTACGTTTGTTTGATTAAACATGGATCGCAATCTACACGCTGCATTTTGGTCCGACTCTCCTTCACACCACAAGAGAACCGTTACAGAATCACCCACCACAAATGGACCAAGCAGCGTGTCAACAGGCAGGAGCAGCCCAAAGAGGAGATGCGTAAGAAGGATTTCTGGACATGGGAGGAGGTCCTCGACGGGAGAGGACCCTGGGCTAAACCAGGGGAGTGTAGCCGCCCAAAGGTGAAACAGGAGAAGAGGCAACAGAGGCAGCAGCAGCAGGAGCAGCAGCAGCTACAGTGGGAGAGGTTGCACCACCTGGAGAAATGGACATGGGAGGAGGAACTGGATGGTAAAGGACCCTGGGATCAGCCTGGAGATTATTGTCGCCCCAAAGCCGAGCTGGAGGCAGCAAAAGCAGAGAGGCGGCATTATGAGGAGCTAGCACGGCAGAGCGGATGGAAGCCTGTGAGTCAGCCCCAAAAATTATTGGGGGGCTCACAGGGAGTATGGCTACGCCAGGTAGGAGACCTGCGCAAACTCCCTGTGCTTACCGGGGGCTAGAGAGACCGGACAGGCACCGTCTTATGCAGTGGTGCGCACGGTGTCCCCAGTGCGGGTGCATAGCCCGGTGAGGTATATTCCAGCTCCTCGGATCGGCCGGGCTAGAGTGGGCATCGAGCCAGGTAAGGTTGGGCAGGCTCGGTGCTCAAGAGCTCCAGTGCGCCTGCACGGTCCGGTCTATCCAGTACCACCTCCACACCCCAGCCCTCCGGTAGCAGCTCCCCGCTCCAGGCTTCCTGTGCGTGTCCTCGGTCCAGTACCACCAGTACCAGCACCACGCATCAGGCCTACAGTGCGCCTCGCCTCTCCAGCGCTGTCGGAGCCTTTCTCCTCTCCTGCGCTGCCGGAGTCTCCCGCCTATCTAGCGCTGTTAGAGCTTTCCTCATCTCCAGTGCTGCCGGAGTCTCCCGCCTGTTCAGCGCAGCCAGAGCTGCCAGTCTGCATGAAGCAGCCAGAGCTGTCAGTCTGCATGAAGCAGCCAGAGCTGTCAGTTTGCATGGAGCAGCCAGAGCTGTCAGTTTGCATGAAGCAGCCAGAGCTGTCAGTCTGCATGAAGCAGCCAGAGATGTCAGTCTGCAAGGAGCTGTCAGTCTGCAAGGAGCTGTCAGTCTGCAAGGAGCTGTCAGTCTGCAAGGAGCTGCCAGTCTGCAAGGAGCTGCCAGTCTGTAAGGAGCTGCCAGTCTGTAAGGAGCTGCCAGTCTGCAAGGAGCTGCCAGTCTGCAAGGAGCTGCCAGTCTGCACAGAGCCGCCAGAGCTGCCAGTCTGTAAGAAGCCGCCAGAGCTGTCAGCCTACATGGAGCAGCCAGAGCCGCCAGTCAGCATGGAGCAGCCAGAGCCGCCAGTCAGCATGGAGCAGCCAGATCTTTCAGTCTGCCAGGATCCGCCAGTCAGCCAGACTCTTCCAGATCTGCCAGTCAGCCAGACTCTTCCAGATCCGCCAGTCAGCCAGACCCTTCCAGATCTGCTAGTCAACCAGACTCTTCCAGATCTGCCAGTCAACCAGACTCTTCCAGATCTGCCAGTCAACCAGACTCTTCCAGATCTGCCAGTCAACCAGACTCTTCCAGATCTGCCAGTCAGCCAGACTCTTCCAGATCCGCCAGTCAGCCAGACTCTTCCAGATCTGCCAGTCAACCAGACTCTTCCAGATCTGCTAGTCAACCAGACTCTTCCAGATCCGCCAGTCAGCCGGGATCTGCCAGAACTGCCAGTCGGCAAGGATCTGACAGTTGGCCAGTATCCGCCAGGATCCGCCAGTCAGCCAGATCCGCCAGGATCTGCCAGATCCGCCAGTCAGCCAGGATCTGCCAGATCCGCCAGTCAGCCAAGATCTGCCGAAACCACCAGCCAGCCAGGATCTGTTAGATTTATCTACATGCCTGAGCTTCCTCTCACTCCTGAGCTTCCTCTCACTCCTGAGCTTCCTCTCACTCCTGAGCTTCCTCTCACTCCTGAGCTTCCCCACAGTCCCGAGCTGCCCCTCAGTCCCGATCTGCTCCTCAGTCCAGTGGGTTTCTGGGTGAGGACTACTAGGCCATGGTCGGCGTCGAGGGTGGACTATCCAGGGACGCGAGGAGAGGGGACTAAGACATTAATTGAGTGGGGTCCACGTCCCCGCGCCGGAGCCGCCACCATGGACAGACGCCCACCCGGACCCTCCCTATTTGTTTTGAGGTGCGTTCGGGAGTCCGCACCTTAGGGGGGTTCTGTCACGCCCTGGTCGAAGTATTTTGTGTTTATCTTTATTTATTTGGTCAGGCCAGGGTGTGGCATGGGTTTTGTATGAGGTGTGTATATATGGGGGATTGTAGCTAGTGGGGTGTTCTAGATAAGTCTATGGCTGTCTGAAGTGGTTCTCAATCAGAGGCAGGTGTTTATCGTTGTCTCTGATTGGGAACCATATTTAGGCAGCCATATTCTTTGAGTTTGGTGTGGGTGATTGTCCTTAGTGTCTTTGTTCCTGTCGCTGTGTTAGTTGACACAAGTATAGGCTGTTTCGGTTTTCGTTACGTTTATTGTTTTGTAGTTTTTTGTGTGTATTCGTGTTACGTTTGTTTGATTAAACATGGATCGCAATCTACACGCTGCATTTGGTCCGACTCTCCTTCACACCTAGAAAACCGTAACAGCAGGAACTAATCCTACACCCCATGGTGTGAGAGAGATAGCATGGAAATCATGTTGTGAGGACATTGGTAACATGGACAAATGCACAAAATACAGTTCTGAGTAATCATCCAAAATTTACTCCAAAATAAGTAAGATTCCAACAAGGAACAAATACAATAATCCCAAGCACGAACAACGAGAACCCACATGACAAACAATAACGCAAAAAACAGAGAGGGGAATCAGAGGGTTAAATAAGGAACATAAATAATGGAAACCAGGTGTGTATGATCAAGACAAAACAAAACGAAAATGAAACATAGATCGGTGGTGTCTAGAAAGCCGGTTACGTCGACCGCCCGCTACGGCCGAAGTCGTGACATGTTGTTTTCTGTAAAGTCTCAAAGAAACCTGTGTTAGATTGGTGTATATAGTAGATGTGATAGATAGTAGATAGTAGATATAGTAGATATGTAGAAACTAGATTAGATTAGGTTGGTATGTGTATATAGTAGATGTGATAGATAGTAGATAGTAGATATAGTAGATATGTAGAAACTAGATTAGATTAGGTTGGTATGTGTATATAGTAGATGTGATAGATAGTAGATAGTAGATATAGTAGATATGTAGAAACTAGATTAGATTAGGTTGGTATGTGTATATAGTAGATGTGATAGATAGTAGATAGTAGATATAGTAGATATGTAGAAACTAGATTAGATTAGGTTGGTATGTGTATATAGTAGATGTGATAGATAGTAGATAGTAGATATAGTAGATATGTAGAAACTAGATTAGATTAGGTTGGTATGTGTATATAGTAGATGTGATAGATAGTAGATATAGTAGATATGTAGAAACTAGATTAGATTAGGTTGGTATGTGTATATAGTAGATGTGATAGATAGTAGATAGTAGATATAGTAGATATGTAGAAACTAGATTAGATTAGGTTGGTATGTGTATATAGTAGATGTGATAGATAGTAGATAGTAGATATAGTAGATATGTAGAAACTAGATTAGATTAGGTTGGTATGTGTATATAGTAGATGTGATAGATAGTAGATAGTAGATATAGTAGATATGTAGAAACTAGATTAGATTAGGTTGGTATGTGTATATAGTAGATGTGATAGATAGTAGATATAGTAGATATGTAGAAACTAGATTAGATTAGGTTGGTATGTGTATATAGTAGATGTGATAGATAGTAGATAGTAGATATAGTAGATATGTAGAAACTAGATTAGATTAGGTTGGTATGAGTATATACAGCTCTGGAAAAAATTAAGAGAACACCGCAAAAATGATCAGTTTCTCTGGTTTTAATATTTATAGGTATGTGTTTGGATAAAATTAACATTGTTGTTTTATTCTATAAACTACTGACAACATTATATAATATTATTCATATTGTCATTTAGAGCGTTTATTTGAAGAAAATGACAACTGGTCAAAATAAAAAAATCCAGTGTTGTCAGAACTTGAATAATGCAAAAGAAAATAAGTCCATATGAATTTTTAAACAACACAATACTAATGTTAGGAAGAGTTCAGTCATCAATATTTGGTTGAATAAGCCTGATTTTCAATCACAGCTTTCATGCGTCTTGGCATGCTCTCCACCAGTCTTTCACGTCGATATCGGGTGACTTTATCATGGTGCAAAAGTTCAAGCAGCTCGGCTTTGCGTCCATCTTCCTCTTGATCACATTCCAGAGGTTTTCAATGGGGTTCAGTGCTGGAGATTGGGCTGGACATGACAGGGTCTTGATCTGGTGGTCCTCCATCCACACCTTGTTTGACCTGGCTGTGTGGCATGGAGCATTGTCCTGCTGGAAAAACCAATCCTCAGAGTTGGGGAACATTGTCAAAGCAGAAGGAAGTACGTTTTCTTCCAGGACAACCTTGTATGTGGCTTGATTCATGCGTCCTTCACAAAGACAAATCTGCCCGATTCCAGCCTTGCTGAAGCACCCCCAGATCATCACCGATCCTCCACCAAATTTCACAGTGGGTGTGACACACTGTGGCTTGTAGGCCCCTCCAGGTCTCGCACCCACTGTGACATTTGGTGGAGGATTCCATAAACACCTCCTTCTGCAACTGGATCCTGGACTTCCTGATGGGCCGTTCCCAGGTGTTAAGGGTAGGCAGCAACAGATCCACCATGCAGACCCTCAACACATGGGCCCCTCAGGGTTGTGTGCTCAGTCCCCTCCTGTACTCCCTGTTCACTCATGACTGCATGGCCAGGCACGACTCCAACACCATCATCAAGTTTGCCGATGACACAACAGTGGTAGGCATGATTACCAACAATGATGAGACAGCCTATAGGGAGAAGGTCAGAGACCTGGTATTGTGGTGCCAGGGCAACAACCTCTCCCTCAATGTAATCAAGACAAAGGTGATGATTGTGGACTACAGGAAAAGGAGGACCGATCACGCCCCCATTCTCATCGACAGGGCTGTAGTGGAACAGGTTGAGAGCTTCAAGTTCTTTGTTGTCCACTTCATTAACAAACTGTCATGGTCCAAACACACTAAGACAGTCATGAAGAGGGAATGACAAAGTCTATTCCACCTCAGGAGACAAAAAGTTTTGGCATGGGTTCTCAGAACCTTAAAGGATTCTACAGCTGCTCCATCGAGAGCCTCCTGACTGGTTGCATCACTGCCTGGTACGGCAACTGCTCGGCCTCCAACCGCAAGTCACTACAGAGGGTGGTGCATACGGCCCAGTACATCACTGGGGCCAAGCTTCCTGCCATCCAGGACCTCTATATCAGGCGGTGTCAGAGGAAGGTCCTAAAAATTGTCAAAGACTCCAGCCACCCTAGTCGTAGACTGTTTTCTCTGCTACCGCACGGCGAGTGGTACCGGAGCGCCAAGTCTAGGTCCAAGAGGCTTCTTAACAGCTTCTACCCCCAAAGCCATAAGACTCCTGAACAGATAATCAAAGGGCTACCCAGACCCCTCTTCTACGCTGCTGCTACTCTCTGTTGACAATCTATTCATAGTCACTTTAAATCTACCTACATGTATATTTGACCTCAATTACCTCAACTAATCGGTGCCCCGCACATTGACTCTGTACCGTTACCCCATGTATATAGCCTCACTTGTTATTTTACTGCTGCTGTTGAATTATTTGTTACAATTATTAGATAAGTAGAAAATAGAAAATAAAAGTATCTATTTTTTTTTTTTTTAAAGCATTCTTGGCCCCCTAGCCCGAAGAAGTTAAGGGATTGTAGGTAAGCGTTTCACTGTGGAGTCTACAGCTGATGTATTCGGTGCATGTGACAAATCCCATTTTATTTTATTTCACAGTTTCTGTCTTTTTCAATTAAACTCTGACATTGACCATTTTGCAGCTGGGTCTCAGAGCATTTCTTATTATTCTATATATAAATCCGAGACACTTCATTGAGTATGATATCGTAAGGACCGACGCTGGAGTGGAGAAACGGATACAGGGAGTTAGACATTTAATCAGGAACAGACATGAAACACGACTGAAACACACTACTGGAACAGATATAGGGGAGGTAAGAAACAGGTGATTGAATCCAGGTGAGTCCAATCATACGCTGATAAGTGTGACGGGGAAAGGCAGGTGTGCGTACTGATGGTGGCAGGAGTGTGTAATGCTGGGGAGCCTGGTGCCCTACTGATGGTGAAGTGTGTAATGCTGGGGAGCCTGGTGCCCTACTGATGGTGGGCAGGAGTGCGTAATGCTGGGGAGCCTGGTGCCCTACTGATGGTGGCAGGAGTGTGTAATGCTGGGGAGCCTGGTGCCCTACTGATGGTGACAGGAGTGTGTAATGCTGGGGAGCCTGGTGCCCTACTGATGGTGACAGGAGTGTGTAATGCTGGGGAGAGCATGGTGCCCTACTGATGGTGGGCAGGAGTGTGTAATGCTGGGGAGCCTGGTGCCCTACTGATGGTGGCAGGAGTGTGTAATGCTGGGGAGCCTGGTGCCCTACTGATGGTGACAGGAGTGTGTAATGCTGGGGAGCCTGGTGCCCTACTGATGGTGGGCAGGAGTGCGTAATGCTGGGGAGCCTGGTGCCCTACTGATGGTGACAGGAGTGAGTAATGCTGGGGAGCCTGGTGCCCTACTGATGGTGGAGTGTGTAATGCTGGGGAGCCTGGTGCCCTACTGATGGTGGAGTGCGTAATGCTGGGGAGCCTGGTGCCCTACTGATGGTGACAGGAGTGTGTAATGTTGGGGAGCCTGGTGCCCTACTGATGGTGACAGGAGTGTGTAATGCTGGGGAGCCTGGTGCCCTACTGATGGTGGAGTGTGTAATGCTGGGGAGCCTGGTGCCCTACTGATGGTGGAGTGTGTAATGCTGGGGAGCCTGGTGCCCTACTGATGGTGACAGGAGTGTGTAATGCTGGGGAGCCTGGTGCCCTACTGATGGTGGAGTGTGTAATGCTGGGGAGCCTGGTGCCCTACTGATGGTGACAGGAGTGTGTAATGCTGGGGAGCCTGGTGCCCTCAAGCCCCAGGGGTGAACAGTGAGAGCAGGTGTGACAGATATGTCCGTAGTGTGTGTATTATTTTGTGGATGCCCATCACCCATTTTGTATGATATGTTATGAATTGATCAAATGATACGTTTACTAAAATGACAATGTACAATATATTATGAATTGACAATACATGATATGTATTATGATATGTTATGAATTCTAGCTAGGTGGCTAACGTCAGCTAGCTGGCTAACATTAGCTAGGCTAGGGGTTAGGCTTAAAGGGTTCAAGTTAGGGTTCTGTTTAGGAGTTGTGTTACATTCAGGGTTAGGGGAATGGTTAGCCAAAAAGGGAGAAGGTTAGATTTAGCTAACATGCTAAGTAGTTGCAAGGTAGATAAAAAGTTGTAAGTAGTTGAAAAAGTGCTAGTTAGCTAAAATTGTCCGTGATGAGATTCCAACTCGCAACTTTTGGGTTGCTAAACATTCGTGTTACACGCCTAACCATCCCCCCCGACAAACCAACCTGCTTTAGTTTTTTCTGCCTGAAGGAACCATCTGTCTTATGTAACCAAACACAACACATCATACTAATTGGAGTGTCCCAGATTTACATTTACTATGTCACGTCTAGTCTATGAGACCAGGCTGGCCTCAGCAGATTGATATTAACTTTTTATGCACAAGTTCCCAAAAGCATTTGGCAATTGGTGTGTATTTGGCACGGTACAGTTAGGACCTAAAGCTTAGGCTTAAGCTACACACTAACGGCAGATAACAAATAATGAAAGGAAAACTCCATGTAGCCTATAGATATGAATAATTAAACATTTTGTGTTTCCTCTTTATTCAACCCGCTCTTCATCCACGCAAAATGTCATGACCTTAAACATGCCCGCCCCTCCCCCCGTCCCCCCGTCCCCCGTCCCCCCTCCACCCCGCGGACCACGGGTTATGAGTCAACCCGTGCGTCACTAACACACACACACACACCCACATACACATACACACACAAACACACACATATGGGTTTGGCAGCAGGGAGGGGTAGTGTTTGTGACACCTAGGCAGAGAATGTGTAAGACATGAAACCTTGTTCATATTTGACCATCTTGTAACCTCATTCTCATCTGATTACAATAGGGATGAATTGTTTATTTAATTTGATATTTTTGGGCATTTTATGAATTTCTATCTAGGACAGAAGGTATGACTCACTCCCTCCCTTTGCTGGTCTTTTTGTTCTGAAATGTTGCTGATACTTGGAAATCCATTTGAAAAGTCAATTCAGTCTAGTTTTTGGAGATGAAACAGCATGCAAGACTTGAACAACGGCACCCGCAGTGACGGAGCGATCTATGGCACTGCATGTCGTTGCAAGAGGCGTTTCTACATCCCTGGTTTGAATCCGGGCTATATCACATCTGGACGTGATTGGGAGTCCCATAGGATTGCGCACAATTGGCCCAGCATCGTCTGGGTTTGGCCGGGGTAGGCCGTCATTGTAAAATAAGAATTTGTTCATAACTATCTGACTTGCCTAGTTAAATGAAAGTTTAAATTTTTTTTTTATGAAACACAAGACTTGTTAAATGTGTTTTCTCTATGGTCTCTTCCTAGAAGTTGAATGGCTATACAGGGCTGTGTTATACAGTATCAATGTGTTACACAGCATCTTCCTAATACACAAATAGGCTCCAGGACACTGCATGGTTGGTTCTGCATCTAATATTAAAGGGCTCGTCTCCAGCTTCTCCTTTCATCACTAGCATTGTAGCCGGTGAGTAATTGCTTGCATATGAAATCAATATATATATATATATATATATATATATATATATATCAATATATAACAGCCAAGTCACAAGTGTGAATGTTAAAGACCACGAGGATCTTGAAGATAGGCTAAACTCTGGAAATTCCTTAAATTATTCCCCTCTCAGAGATGCGCAAATTGGATTGTTCATCAAATGTAATACACCGGCAATGACATGGCACCACATTGATGTGCCGGGCTGGGCCCCTGTGCGTGAGGAAATCAAGTAGCTATGAAACCTGACATGGCACCACATTGATGTGCATGGCACCTGACATGGCACCACATGATGTGCCGGGCTGGGCCCCTGTGCGTGAGGAAATCAAGTAGCTATGAAACCTGACATGGCACCACATTGATGTGCCGGGCTGGGCCCCTGTGCGTGAGGAAATCAAGTAGCTATGAAACCTGACATGGCACCACATTGATGTGCCGGGCTGGGCCCCTGTGCGTGAGGAAATCAAGTAGCTATGAAACCTGACATGGCACCACATTGATGTGCCGGGCTGGGCCCCTGTGCGTGAGGAAATCAAGTAGCTATGAAACCTGACATGGCACCACGTTGATGTGCCGGGCTGGGCCCCTGGGCCCCTGTGCGTGAGGAAATCAAGTAGCTATGAAACCTGACATGGCACCACATTGATGTGGGCCGGGCTGGGCCCCCCTGTGCGTGAGGAAATCAAGTAGCTATGAAACCTGACATGGCACCACATTGATGTGCCGGGCTGGGCCCCTGGGCAAGTAGCTATGAAACCTGACATGGCACCACATTGATGTGCGTGAGCCCCTGAAAATCAAGTAGCTATGAAACCTGACATGGCACCACATTGATGTGCCGGGCTGGGCCCCTGTGCGTGAGGAAATCAAGTAGCTATGAAACCTGACATGGCACCACATTGATGTGCCGGGCTGGGCCCCTGTGCGTGAGGAAATCAAGTAGCTATGAAACCTGACATGGCACCACATTGATGTGCCGGGCTGGGCCCCTGTGCGTGAGGAAATCAAGTAGCTATGAAACCTGACATGGCACCACATTGATGTGCCGGGCTGGGCCCCTGTGCGTGAGGAAATCAAGTAGCTATGAAACCTGACATGGCACCACATTGATGTGCCGGGCTGGGCCCCTGTGCGTGAGGAAATCAAGTAGCTATGAAACCTGACATGGCACCACATTGATGTGCCGGGCTGGGCCCCTGTGCGTGAGGAAATCAAGTAGCTATGAAACCTGACATGGCACCACATTGATGTGCCGGGCTGGGCCCCTGTGCGTGAGGAAATCAAGTAGCTATGAAACCTGACATGGCACCACATTGATGTGCCGGGCTGGGCCCCTGTGCGTGAGGAAATCAAGTAGCTATGAAACCTGACATGGCACCACATTGATGTGCCGGGCTGGGTCCCTGTGAAACGTGGCACCACATTGATGAAATCAAGTAGCTATGAAACCTGACATGTATTTCAGCCTACACCCCCATGTATTTCAGCCTCCTCCCACCACCCCAAAATACTGGGAATTTAAAAAAATAGAGGCCAACAGCACTAAATGAATAGGTGGCTGAGACCTACAATCCGAATGTGCCTTAGGTTCCATTGGAATTTACACTACCTTGCTGAAATAGTCGTTCTCAGTCTCATTGCTGGAACCTGGTGGGGAGAACGAAAAGAAATGATTGTTTCTTTGTGGTAGAAATAATAATAATGTCTGGGATGGCAGAAGGTTTTCCCCTCCCCATTTAATAACCTGTCCAGGTGGGATATTGATTTACTCTACACAAAGCCGCATGCTGCTGCTGAGAAATACATCCTAAAGTTTCACATGGACCACCCAAAAGTGGTGACTTTGTAAACCACCACACGGCTTGTTGTGAGGCATTACAGCTAGTTTAGTCTGACAGGGCTGGTTGGATCAATAGGGTGTCCTCTCTCTCTCTTTCTCTCTCTCTCTGGGAGAACAAAGTACCAAGGGCCCCTTGTCTGACTTGCACAAGTAGGGAATTGTACCAGTCGTGTTACGGCTGGTTTTTGCACACAGCAGAACGAGGCAGCTTTTTTGAAGAGGAGTTTCGAGGCCTTTGCAAGAGGAGTTTCTACATACGAGGCCTTTGCAAGAGGAGTTTCTACATACGAGGCCTTTGCAAGAGGAGTTTCTACATACGAGGCCTTTGCAAGAGGAGTTTCTACATACGAGGCCTTTGCAAGAGGAGTTTCTACATACGAGGCCTTTGCAAGAGGAGTTTCTACATACGAGGCCTTTGCAAGAGGAGTTTCTACATACGAGGCCTTTGCAAGAGGAGTTTCTACATACGAGGCCTTTGCAAGAGGAGTTTCTACATACAAGGCCTTTGAACTAGACCTTGCCAGCTAGACGTTTTCCCAGGTCAATCACCAGTGTCCCACATTAGTCCTTGGCCAAAGCTATTGATTAATCCTCAATGCCAAGGCCACGTAGCAGCATTCATGTTCTCTAATGGGTGCCATCCTTTCAGTAGGAGGCAGCAAGGTCCTCACGATGTCTATAATCCTTAGACAGGGTTGGCTAAATTACTTAATGTAATTCATCTCAATGTAATCTGTTACAGTTACTAGTTACCTGCACAAATTTTAATCAGTACCGTAACTTTTGGATTACCTCAAAATCAGTAACGTAATCTGACTACATTCAGTTACTTTTAGATTACTTTCTCCTTAAGAGGGCATTAGAAGAAGGTAAAAATGTATGTTACCCATTGAAAAACATCTATTGCAGGATAAATCAATGTTAAAATTGACATAGCTGGCCATATATGGATGTTATATTTTACTTTATGAGTTGGTTATGTAGGCTTCTTCTAACCCATCACTTTCTACTACATATAATAATATGATTAAATTATATATTTACATTAATATACAGTATATCATTTATAAACAACAACTACAGAAATTGTCCCTTTAAGTCTATCAAAAGTGTGTGAGTTTGATCATGTGTCCATTAGGCCTGTGGATTTTTTTATTTTATATATCACCATGAATTAGATTGAGCGATAAAAGACCCATTTTTATTCCATAGGCTGAGATGCTCACTATTCAGCTGTTTTCACTGGCTGTCCACTGGTTTCAAAAACAATGATTGATAGGCAGCTTAAATTTCTTGAATTCAACCATTATTGGGTTCAAATGTAGGTTTGTGAACAGCCATCCACAACAACCACAATCTGTAAGGCGCAAAGAGCTAAATGAGAGAGCAGCAGTGTGACTCACATCAGTACGCTAAGTTATGTAGACATCAATAATAAGTGATATCCGTATCGCCGTAGACCACACCACTGCTGTCATCCTTACCTCCAAGCGTTTATTCAAGTTGGACAATCTTTGGATGCCGACAGAAATCGCACCATTGGAAGACATACAGTATCTTGGACTGCAGCCTACAAAAGCCTATTGCTGCTCTTTCACACGCAACCCATCAAACACATTTGGTGTGTCATCATAGTGGTCTCTGACATCATAGTGGTCTCTGACATCATAATGGTCTCTGACATCATAGTGGTCAGACTCTCTGAGGTGGAACAAACTTGAAACTTGTGCCTTTTTTAAATGGTGATTTGAATGTCGTTGAGAAAACAGAGAAGTGTCAAAATATGTTTTTTTCTCGCAAACATCCTTTCTGAATGTAAATGTAATCCAGGAAGTAACCATCTAGTTTTTCTAAAGGATCTGTAATCTGATTACAACATTTTTGTTGATAACATTACAGTTTCTTTTTTCCACAATTCTTTTGTAATCCCTTACATTTAACGGATTACATGTAATCCGTTACTCCCCAACCCTGTCCATGATGTCTACAATCCACAGCAAGGTCCCCATGATGTCTACAATCCACAGCAAGGTCCCCATGATGTCTATAATCCACAGCAAGTTCCCCATGATGTTTTAGAATCCACAGCAAGGTCCACAGCAAGGTCCCCATGATGTTTTAGAATCCACAGCAAGGTCCCCATGAATCCTGTAATCCACAGCTAGCTCTGCTCTGTAGGTGTCTACTGGGGTTTAGCCAGCTGTTTGCCACTGGGGGAGAATGTATTACAGCACTGAAAACCTTATGAAATATTGAGATGATTGGTCTCCTCTCTGGTTTCGCCCCACATGGTACCCTATTCCCTACGCAGTGCACTACTTTTGACCAGAGCCATGCAAATGTAGTGCACTAAACGGGGAATAGGGTGCCGTTTGCCTCTCCTCTCCGGCGGCGGTGGCAGAGCTGCTGTCGTGCAGCAAGGGGATTTACATGTCTGAGCAACACTGTTCTAGTTCATTATGCTGCTCAGCCATTCTGTTGATGAGAAAGCAAATACCTTTACTGGGCCAATAGTTACGTCATTAAAAGAACAAACTTTACTTCATTTCGTCAGACCTAGAAAGTTAGAACCAAGCCCCCCCTCTACTAGTCCACTGTACACTGAACCCCCACTGATGCTCCACACCCCTACAAAGTCCTCCAGACGGTTCACCAGCCTCCCCCAATATAGATCCAGTGTGAGCCGAGCCCACACCAGCCCCAGCAGCACAGCTCTGAAAATGAAATACAGAAATATGTCATTTACATAAGTGTTCACACCCCTGAGTCAATACATGTTAGAATCACGTTTGGCAGTGATTACAGCTGTGAGTCGTTCTGGGTAAGTCTCTAAGAGATCTTCACATCTGGATTGTACGATATTTGCACGTTATTATTTTCAAAATTCTTCAAGCTCTGTTGAATTGGTTGTTGATCTATTGCTTAGACAACCATTTTCAGGTCTTGCCATACATTTTTTAAGAAGATTTATGTCAAAACTGTAACACAGCCACTCTTGGTAAGCAACCCCAGTGTAGAGTTGGCCCTTGTCTTTTAGGTTATTGTCCATCTGAAAGGTGAATTCATCTCCCAGTTGTGGACGCCTATATCTTTGTCGTTTTCACATGTAGTAATTTTAGATTTCACATATCGAAATCACCTTTTCTAATGAGTAAAAACAACATGTAAATCACCTTTTCTAATGAGTAAAAACAACATGTAAATCACCTTTTCTAATGAGTAAAAACAACATGTAAATCACATTTGCAGAGTCACATGTAAAAAAAAAAAACCCATGTGTAAAAATCTCACTTTCACGTGTAGAATTGTAAAATCACGTGTTGGTGAAATATTTCTAATCTAATAAAATCTATCTAATAAATAGTGGGTTCTAATCCTGCCAGGTACAAAAAAGCATCACCTTTTCTAATGTGAGTAGAGTAAAAACAACAGCATGTAAATCACATTTGCAGAGTCACATGTAAAAAAAAAAACCCATGTGTAAAAATCTCACTTTCACGTGTAGAATTGTAAAATCACGTGTTGGTGAAATATTTCTAATCTAATAAAATCTATCTAATAAATAGTGGGTTCTAATCCTGCCAGGTACAAAAAAGCATCCATTTGAAACAGAATATCACGTGTTAAATGTTGGGAAACCACGTTTCTGAGATGTGAAAAATCCATGTGAAACTTCACACGTGTCAAAGAAGCATGTGTATTTTTATTTTTCACGTTATTTGTTAACGTGGGAAAAATAAAATGTGAAAATGTCTAATTTAAAAAATATATATATAATTCCAAGTGACATTCTTCCTCTCTGTGTGTCTGGTTCAGACTAACAGAACTCCTCTCTGAGTGTTGGTTCAGACTAACAGAACTCCTCTCTGAGTGTTGGTTCAGACTAACAGAACTCCTCTCTGAGTGTTGGTTCAGACTAACAGAACTCCTCTCTGAGTGTTGGTTCAGACTAACAGAACTCCTCTCTGAGTGTTGGTTCAGACTAACAGAACTCCTCTCTGAGTGTTGGTTCAGACTAACAGAACTCCTCTCTGAGTGTCTGGTTCAGACTAACAGAACTCCTCTCTGAGTGTTGGTTCAGACTAACAGAACTCCTCTCTGAGTGTTGGTTCAGACTAACAGAACTCCTCTCTGAGTGTCTGGTTCAGACTAACAGAACTCCTCTCTGAGTGTTGGTTCAGACTAACAGAACTCCT
This sequence comes from Oncorhynchus tshawytscha, assembly GCF_018296145.1. Lineage (NCBI taxonomy): Eukaryota > Metazoa > Chordata > Actinopteri > Salmoniformes > Salmonidae > Oncorhynchus > Oncorhynchus tshawytscha. The sequence continues at coordinate 48,781,583 of NC_056454.1, forward strand.
CTCTGAGTGTTGGTTCAGACTAACAGAACTCCTCTCTGAGTGTTGGTTCAGACTAACAGAACTCCTCTCTGAGTGTCTGGTTCAGACTAACAGAACTCCTCTCTGAGTGTCTGGTTCAGACTAACAGAACTCCTCTCTGAGTGTTGGTTCAGACTAACAGAACTCCTCTCTGAGTGTTGGTTCAGACTAACAGAACTCCTCTCTGAGTGTTGGTTCAGACTAACAGAACTCCTCTCTGTGTGTCTAGTTCAGACTAACAGAACTCCTCTCTGTGTGTCTGGTTCAGACTAACAGAACTCCTCTCTGAGTGTTGGTTCAGACTAACAGAACTCCTCTCTGAGTGTTGGTTCAGACTAACAGAACTCCTCTCTGTGTGTCTGGTTCAGACTAAAAGAACTCCTCTCTGTGTGTCTGGTTCAGACTAACAGAACTCCTCTCTGTGTGTCTGGTTCAGACTAACAGAACTCCTCTCTGTGTGTCTGGTTCAGACTAACAGAACTCCTCGGTTGTTTCACTAGTCAAACAACAAAATATTGACGAGGTATTGCAGAGTTCTTTGACAGAGCAATTCACCAATCCAATGTTTGACAAAGATGGAAAAACAACATCAATTTCAAGTGCATTTAAAAAAAGTCTTTAATAAAATGTTTGCCTGACATGGTAGCAATAAAACAAAGCAGAGCATCGCCTAATATTTTTGGGATGATCCTACTTTGCATAGTTTGTGTGTCAAGGGAAGGATTAAGACCTGACTTCTGTAAGGTATAACAAATCAAATGAAAACACATTGAAACTTATTAAAGACCAGTGAAGGCTGGCCTTTCCTTTTTCTCAGCTTTTTGAACCCGGGAATCTATCTGAATACTTTTTCTGAGTTGAGCACACCAATTCCGCTTTCTATGGCAGCAGTGCATTTACCTCGAGCATAACATGATCTTCCCCTTTTCACATGGTTAAGCCTGAGGAGACCCCATTATAAAGCTCTTGGTTTGGAAAAGATAGATTTCACAGCCCAGCTAACATGAAGTGGCTAACATCAGAGGCTTCCTTCCTGACGCTCTCTGGTTTTACTGTGTCCTAAACGGCACCCTAGTCCCTATTTAGTGCACCCTATTCCCTATTTAGTGCACCCTATTAACTATTTAGTGCACTACTTTTAACAAGGGCCCTATGGCCAATGGCACCCTATTCCATATTTAGTGAACCCTATTCTCTATTTAGTGATCCCTATTCCCTATTTAGTGCAGCCCATTCCCTATTTAGTGCACCCTATTCCCTATTTAGTGCACTACTTTTAACAAGGGCCCTATGGCCAATGGCACCCTATTCCCTATTTAGTGAACCCTATTCCCTATTTAGTTCACCCTATTCCCTATTTAGTTCACCCTATTCCCTATTTAGTTCACCCTATTCCCTATTCAGTGCACCCTATTCCCTATTTAGTGCACCCTATTCTCTTTTTAGTGCACCCTATTCCCTATTTTTAGCACCTATTTTCAGTGTGCCCTATTTATATAGGTAATATAGTGCCATTTGGGACGTACTGTGTGCTTGAACAAGCTGATGGCTTATGAAAACTGACCACACACTCACCTCTGAGAGAGCAGCCTGGGAGCTTTGGCTGGAGCCACCGTAGCCCAAATGTAATCTAAAAAACAATTTCCCCGGCGTGTCCCCTAGCGAACGTCCCCTACACTCGCCAGGCCACAGCTAAGTTTTGCTTCACAGGTTCATTCCCGTGGTTTAAGTAAAGTCAATATTGTGCTGGACCGAGCAGAGCGTTACCCGGGGAATTACTCTGGTTGATAGTCCGAATATGCGGACGGTTGTTATTTTCTCTCTCTCTCTCTCTCTCTCTCTCTCTCTCTCCTCTCTCTCCTCTCCCTCTCCCTCTCCTCTCCCTCCAGCAGACTCTGCAAAATTACTGAAATAGTTAATAGAAATTCTGATTGCGAATCCCAAGTGAAACTCCGAACCAATTTGAATTCCGCGCAGCAAAGGGAATCCTGGGAAATAAATGAACTGTAATTGCAGGATGCCACAGCAACGGATCAGTTGCATTCCCGGGAAAAAGTTGCAGTAATCTGTCATTATTATTTTTTGTTGTGCCCCGTTGCATAAACGAAGTGATTCGTTGTCTCGGTAAGGTGGCATTTAATTAGACTTGACTCATTTTTAATAGAACAATCAGAATTAAACATTTAAAAAAAGATTATGAATTGATTAAATTAATACATTTTTGTTGTTGTTGTAATTAATTAATTAAATTAGGTGATTTTTTTTTTTTTTAAATGATGATCACAATCTGAGAGAGATTCACTAAGCTCACATTTACATATCACTGTCACGGGCCCCATCTTCTCAACTTGACAGTGCCGAGGCAGCGATGATAATTACACATGAATACTAATGAGCATCATTATCATCGTCGTCGCTTTCTACTCCATTCGTCATTAGAAAGCAATTGAATAGAGGAAGGTAGAAGGGGAAAGGTTTATTTTACTAAAGTGGCATCTCATTCACATTTATATGATCAGAGCCACTAGCCATTTTGATACAGAGCGTAATTCTGTTGATGCTTATCTTATCCATACTGCTATTGGGCAGTCAGATGGACTCATGTAGACTAATGACAGGAACGAGTCAGACAGACTCTTCACGTTGATAATAATGAATCAGAACCACGATGATTAAGGCTTCTGTTCACCGGGCTAACGCTGTCTTCTCAGGAACCAGATTGAAATCCCACATGGAGGAGAGCAGAGTGGAACAGTATGATGGAACAGTATGATGGGACAGTATGATGGAACAGTATGATGGAACAGTATGATGGAACAGTATGATGGGACAGTATGATGGAACAGTATGATGGAACAGTATGATGGGACAGTATGATGGGACAGTATGATGGAACAGTATGATGGAACAGTATGATGGGACAGTATGATGGGACAGTATGATGGATGGAACAGTATGATGGGACAGTATGATGGGACAGTATGGGAACAGTATGATGGGACAGTATGATGGAACAGTATGATGGAACAGTATGATGGAACAGTATGATGGAACAGTATGATGGGACAGTATGATGGAACAGTATGATGGAACAGTATGATGGAACAGTATGATGGAACAGTATGATGGGACAGTATGATGGGACAGTATGATGGAACAGTATGATGGGACAGTATGATGGGAGCATTGAAACGTGTCTGACTGACGGTCATATGGTTTCTGCCTCAGTCACAGGGTTGGACCAGCCAGTCTCACTGTACTGGAGCCTAGCTGGATCTGTCTCTCTGTCTGTAGTCAAGGACTGCTTGTACTAATCCAAACCCTTCAGATCTGGGAACAGGTTGGGATAGGGAGTGCATTGGGATTGGCTGAATGTGTGGTTGTGACAGTAGGATGGCGGTGGCCTCGGTCTCTGTGTGGCCAGTCACTCTGTAAATCTCCTTGCTGTGTCTGTCTGCCTGCCTGTCTGCCTGTCTGTCTGTCTGCCTGTCTGCCTGTCTGCCTGTCTGCCTGTCTGTTTGCCTGCCTCTGCCTGTCTGCCTGTCTGCCTGTCTGCCTGTCTGCCTGTCTGCCTATCTGCCTGTCTGCCTGTCTGCCTGTCTGCCTGTCTGCCTGTCTGCCTGTCTGCCTGTTTGCCTGCCTGCCTGCCTGTCTGTCTGCCTATCTGCCTGTTTGCCTGTTTGCCTGTCTGCCTGTCTGCCTGTCTGCCTCTGCCTGTCTGCCTGTTTGCCTGCCTGCCTGCCTGTCTGTCTGCCTGTCTGCCTATCTGCCTGCCTGCCTGTCTGCCTCCTGTCTGCCTGTCTGCCTGTCTGCCTGTCTGCCTGTCTGCCTGTCTGCCTGTTTGCCTGCCTGCCTGCCTGTCTGTCTGCCTGTCTGCCTATCTGCCTATCTGCCTGCTGCCTGTCTGCCTGTCTGTCTGCCTGTCTGTCTGCCTGCCTGCCTGTCTGCCTGCCTGTCTGTTTGCCTATCTGCCTGTTTGCCTGTTTGCCTGTCTGCCTGTCTGCCTGTCTGCCTGCCTGTCTGCCTATCTGCCTGCCTGTCTGTTTGCCTATCTGCCTGTCTGCCTGTCTGCCTGTCTGCCTGCCTGTCTGCCTGCCTGTTTGCCTGTCTGCCTGTCTGCCTGCCTGTCTGCCTATCTGCCTGCCTGCCTGCCTGCCTGTCTGTTTGCCTGCCTGCCCTGTCTGCCTGTCTGCCTGCCTGCCTGCCTGCCTGCTGCCTGCCTGCCTGCCTGCCTGTCTGTTTGCCTGCCTGCCTGCCTGCCTGTCTGTTTGCCTATCTGCCTGCTGTCTGTTTCCCAGAGAGAACAACTAATTACTTTACCCTGATAGACCAGAGATCTGCAAGGCTCTGATAAGACCTGATTTAGACAAGTAACGATGGTGACCCAGCAGAAGACACAGGAAGCCTCACTGTGATGAGGAAGCCTAAACCGTGTGTTAATCTTCTTGGATTGTGTTTCTCTCGCCTCCTTCACGCCTCCTGTCAAATGATCTCCCCTCTTCAAACGTCTCTCGTTATAGCAACATCCAGTGTATCCTTCACATATTTATTATTCATATTTAATTATTGTTTTTATTTAACCTTTTATTTAACTAGTTAAGTCAGTTAAGAACAGATTCCTGATTTACAGTGATCGGCCTAGGAACAGTGGGTTAACTGCCTTGTTCAGGGGGCAGAACGACAGATTTTTACCTTGTCTGCTTCGGGGATTTGATCTATTAAGGGATTTAAGGGGAAGAAGTTTGGTTCGTTTTGTTTTTTGGAACAGATACTGTATATTCGTCAGTAGTTTACCGCTGCCTGGCCTACATGGACAATGTTGTGCTGATGCTGCCTTATATTGAAGCTAGACTCCTCCCATATTATTTCCTCAGGTTTAATCCTCGGCGCCAGTCAGCCAGTGAATGTGGTGACAGGACAGTGGCTGTAACTGGCAGAGGTCCAGGAAGCAGTTCCTGTTCCTGACCAACCTGAGAGGCCCAGGCCCAGTACACTTCCCAAATGGAACACTATACCCTATATAGTGCCTTTATAGGGCCCTGGTCAAAAGTTGTGCACTACTTAGGGAAGAGGGTGAAATTTGGGACTCAGAACCCAGTGTACAGTTAGTTAGCTTTTTCTCTGCACTCAGATGCTGAATGGGATACATCTCTGTGGCATGCAGAGAGATGAAGGAAGGCTACCTGCTGAAATATGGCCACGGCCGTGCCAGGTACTGTTGAATATGATTGAAGTTCAACCTGGGCTACCTGGTTAATTAGATGTAATGGTCTGGCTGAGGCACTGGATAGTCCAACAACACTGTTTTATTCTTTATGTTTTTAACCTTTGTGTAGCTCATCTGGGTGGGAAATGTGTTTAACTGTCTCCTCTCTACTACTGGTTTCTGTTTCATGGGTAATTTCATAGTTATGAACAAAAACTAAAGCAGGAAGTACCAGTGACTCGCTCAATACAGAAGTGTTCAGGTTCTACATTACAGGAATGTTTTGCTGGCACAGACTGGAATATGTTCCGGGATTCATCCAATGGCATTGGGGAGTACACCACCTCGTCAATCAGCGCATCGTCAAAGACATTACCACAGTGACCGTCCGTACATACCCCAACCAGAAGCCACGGATTACAGGCAACATCCACACCGAGCTAAAGGTTAGAGCTGCTGCTTTCAAGGAGCGGGACATCTAATACGGATTCTTCTAAGAAATCCTGCAATGTCATCAGGCAAACCATCAAACAGGCAAAGCATCAATACAGGGCCGAGATTGAATCATACTACACAGGCTCTGATGACACAACAGTTGTAGGCCTGATCACCATCAACGATGAGACAGCCAGTAAGCAGGAGGTCAGAGACATGGTAGTGTGGTGCAAGAGCATCAACCTCTTCCTCAATGTGCGCAAGAAAAATAAGCTGATCGTGGACTACAGGAAAAGGAGGACCAAGCACACCCCCATTCACAACGATGGGGCTGTAGTGGAGCAGTTCCTTGGTGTCCACATCATCAACAAACTATAATGGCCAAAAAACACACCAAGAAAAGTTGTGAAGAAGTCACGACAATGGCTTTTCCCTCTCAGGAGACAGAAAATATTTGGCATGGGTTCCCAGATCCTCAAAAAGTTCTACAGCTGCACCATCAAGAGCATCCGGTATCATTGGAGGAGGTAGCCATGCAACACTTGGTCTTCGGTTGTGAGGCCGGTTAGACGTACTGCCAAATTCTCTACAAATGACATTGGAGGCAGCTTATTGTAGAGAAATAAAAATGTAATTCTCTGGCAACAGCTCTGTTGGACATCCTGCAGTCAGCATGCTCCCTCAAAACTTGTGTTGTGTGCATATTATAAAGTGGCCTTTAATTGTCCCCAGTACAAGGTGCACCTGTGTAATGATCATGCTGTTTAATCAGCTTCTTCATATGCCACACTTGTCAGGTGGATGGATTATTTTTGGGAAAGGGAGGTAGCCTAGTGGTTAGAGCATTGTGCCAGTAACAGAACAAATAAAACATAAAAGTTGCTGGAACGAATCCACGAGCTGACAAAGTAAAAAATAGATATGTTGTTCTTCCCCTGATCAAGGCAGTTAACCCAATGTTCCCTGGTAGGCCGTCATTGTAAATAAACATGTGTTCTTACCTGACTTGCTTTATTAAAAAAAGGTTAAATGTTTAAAAAATTAAAAATACATCTTGGAAAAGGAGAAATGCTCGTACACAGGGACGTAAACAAATATATGGACAAAATATAAGAGAAATAAGCTTTTTGCTTAATGGAAAATGCTGTAGACGTTCTATTTCAGCTCATGAAACATGGGAACAATACTTTACCTGTTGCGTTTATATATTTTTGTTCAATATATAACAAGCCAAGGCCACGTGACTCACTGTCTATAGGAGCAAACCATGTTCGTATATACGGGTGATGTACGTAATAAACTGTCCGGTAAGTGTATATCGAACATTAAAAAAAACAGTAGTTTGGTTTGTCTGTGTGGTCACTCATCTCAAACTAAACTACAGTTGGATAGGTATACCTCTATTTAGCCAGCCGTGATTGAGCTGACTACCATTCTCCTGGATGAAAGCTCCATTAGAGGAGGCAGCGATGTAAACAGTGTTATTAGAGGAGGCAGCGATGTAAACAGTGTTATTAGAGGAGGCAGCCATGTAAACAGTGTTATTAGAGGAGGCAGCCATGTAAACAGTGTTATTAGAGGAGGCAGCCATGTAGACAGTGTTACTAGAGGAGGCAGACATGTAAACAGTGTTATTAGAGGAGGCAGACATGTAAACAGTGTTATTAGAGGAGGCAGCCATGTAAACAGTGTTATTAGAGGAGGCAGCCATGTAGACAGTGTTATTAGAGGAGGCAGCCATGTAGACAGTGTTACTAGAGGAGGCAGCCATGTAGACAGTATTATTAGAGGAGGCAGCCATGTAGACAGTGTTACTAGAGGAGGCAGACATGTAAACAGTGTTATTAGAGGATTGGCAGCCATGTAAACAGTGTTACTAGAGGAGGCAGACATGTAAACAGTGTTATTAGAGCCCAATCCATTCTCCTAATTGCCAAATCGTTCTTTGGATGATTTATTATAGTCCAGTTGCAATTCTCAGAATGTTTACAGGTTTATGCTGTTATTGTAATGGTCATCTCTATAAACACAAACACAGCAAGGGTCCCAAATGTCACCCAATTTCCTATGCAGTGCCTGCTTTTGACCAGAGCCCTATGGGACATGTAGGAAGTAGGGCACCATGTGGAACACATATGGTACTGGTCAAAAGTTTAGACACACGTTCTCATATTTGAGATTTTTCAAATGAACCACCCTTTGTCTTGATGACATCTTTGCAGAGTCTTGGTATTCTCTCATCCAGCTTCATGAGGTCGTCACCTGGAATGCATTTCAATTATTAACAGGTGTGCCTTATTGAAAGTGAATTGTGTCATTTATTTCCTTCTTGATGCATTTGAGCCAATCAGTTGTGTTGTGACAAGGTAGGGGTGGTATACAGAAGATAGCCTTATTTGGTAAAAGACCAAGTCCATATTATGGCAAGAACACCTCAAATAAGTGAAGAAACGACAGTCCATCATTACTTTAAGAAATGAAGGTCAGTCAATTAGGAAAATGTCAAGAAATGTCCACGTTTCTTCAAGTGCAGTTGCAAAAAAATCTAACTCTACGATGAATCTGGCTCTCATGAGGACCGCCACAGGAAAGGAAGACCCAGAGTTACCTCTGCTGCAGAGGATACGTTCATTAGAGTTAACTGGCTCTCATGAGGACCACCACAGGAAAGGAAGACCCAGAGTTACCTCTGCTGCAGAGGATACGTTCATTAGAGTTAACTGGCTCTCATGAGGACCGCCACAGGAAAGGAAGACCCAGAATTACCTCTGCTGCAGAGGATACGTTCATTAGAGTTACCAGGCTCTCACGAGGACCACCACAGGAAAGGAAGACCCAGAATTACCTCTGCTGCAGAGGATACGTTCATTAGAGTTAACTGTCTCTCATGAGGACCGCCACAGGAAAGGAAGACCCAGAATTACCTCTGCTGCAGAGGATAAGTTCATTAGAGTTACCAGTCTCTCATGAGGACCACCACAGGAAAGGAAGACCCAGAGTTACCTCTGCTGCAGAGGATACGTTCATTAGAGTTACCAGCTTCAGAAATCTCATGAGGACCGCCACAGGAAAGGAAGACCCAGAGTTACCTCTGCTGCAGAGGATACGTTCATTAGAGTTACCAGCTTCAGAAATCTCATGAGGACCACCACAGGAAAGGAAGACCCAGAAGACCTGCAGAGGATACGTTCATTAGAGTTACCAGCTTCAGAAATCTCATGAGGACCGCCACAGGAAAGGAAGACCCAGAAGACCTGCAGAGGATACGTTCATTAGAGTTACCAGCTTCAGAAATCTCATGAGGACCGCCACAGGAAAGGAAGACCCAGAAGACCTGCAGAGGAATAGTTCATCAGAATAACAGGCCAAATAAATGCTTCACATAGTTCAAGTAACAGACACATCTCAACATCATCTGTTCAGAGGAGACTGTGTGAATCAGGTCTTCATGGTCTAATTGCTGCAAAGAAACCACTACTAAAGGACACCAATAAGAAGAAAATAGTTGCTTGGGCCAAGAATCACGAGTAATGGACATTAGACTGCTGGAAATCTGTCCTTTGGTCTGATGAGTCCAAATTTGAGATTTGGGTTCCAACCACCGTGTCTTTGTGAGACTCAGAGTAGGTGAACAGATGATCTCCGCATGGGTGGTTCCCACTGTGAAGCATGGAGGAGGAGGAGCCATGGTGTGGGGATGCTTTTCTGGTGACACTGTCAGTGATTTATTTAGAATTCAAGGCACACTTAACCATTATGGCTTCCACAGCATTCTGCAGTGATACGCCATTCCATCTGGTTTGCACTTAGTGGGACTATCATTTGTTTTTCAACAGGACAATGACCCAACACACTACCAGGCTGTGTAAGGGCTATTTGACCAGGAAGGAGAGTGATGGAGTGCTGCATCAGATGACCAGACCTCCACAATCACCCGACCTCATCCCAATTGAGATGGTTTGGAATGATTTGAACCACAGAGTAAATTGAAAAGCAGCCAACAAGTGGGAACTCCTTCAAGACTGTTGGAAAAGCATTCCAGGTGAAGCTGGTTGAGAGAATGTCAAGAGTGTGCAATGCTGTCATTGAGGCAAAGGATGACTACTTTGAAGGATCTAAAATATAAAATATGTATTGATTTGTTTAACACTTTTTTGGTTACTACATGTGTCATTTCATACAATGTAGAAATAAAGAAAACCCATTGAATGAGTGGGTGTGTCCAAACTTTTGACTGGGACTGTATACCGTTTGAGATTATGCACATTCTCCTCATTTATTCAACCAAACCAGGCTACAAACAAGGAAGAGACAAATTATGGCCAAGTAGCCATAAATGAGTCTGGAGTAATTCAACCACTGAAGATTGCAGTAATGAGTAAAGTCCTAGTCAGTATATCAACCATGCTAATCATACCATTGTCTTTGGTTGCTAGTATCTTGTTGTTGAATGGTAGAGTACTTCTCTACACATTAGAGAGGAGGGCCACATTAGAGAGGAGGGCCACATTAGAGAGGAGGGCCTGCTAGTATATTGTTGTTGAATGGTAGAGTACTTCTCTACACATTAGAGAGGAGGGCCACATTAGAGAGGAGGGCCACATTAGAGAGGAGGGCCACATTAGAGAGGAGGGCCACATTAGAGAGGAGGGCCTGCTAGTATCTTGTTGTTGAATGGTAGAGTACTTCTCTACACATTAGAGAGGAGGGCCACATTAGAGAGGAGGGCCACATTAGAGAGGAGGGCCACATTAGAGAGGAGGGCCACATTAGAGAGGAGGGCCTGCTAGTATATTGTTGTTGAATGGTAGAGTACTTCTCTACACATTAGAGAGGAGGGCCTGCTAGTGTCTTGTTGTTGAATGGTAGAGTACTTCTCTACACATTAGAGAGGAGGGCCACATTAGAGAGGAGGGCCACATTAGAGAGGAGGGCCTGCTAGTATCTTGTTGTTGAATGGTAGAGTACTTCTCTACACATTAGAGAGGAGGGCCTGCTAGTATCTTGTTGTTGAATGGTAGAGTACTTCTCTACACATTAGAGAGGAGGGCCTGCTAGTATCTTGTTGTTGAATGGTAGAGTACTTCTCTACACATTAGAGAGGAGGGCCACATTAGAGAGGAGGGCCACATTAGAGAGGAGGGCCTGCTAGTATCTTGTTGTTGAATGGTAGAGTACTTCTCTACACATTAGAGAGGAGGGCCACATTAGAGAGGAGGGCCTGCTAGTATATTGTTGTTGAATGGTAGAGTACTTCCACATTAGAGAGGAGGGCCTGCTAGTGTCTTGTTGTTGAATGGTAGAGTACTTCTCTACACATTAGAGAGGAGGGCCACATTAGAGAGGAGGGCCACATTAGAGAGGAGGGCCTGCTAGTATCTTGTTGTTGAATGGTAGAGTACTTCTCTACACATTAGAGAGGAGGGCCTGCTAGTATCTTGTTGTTGAATGGTAGAGTACTTCTCTACACATTAGAGAGGAGGGCCACATTAGAGAGGAGGGCCACATTAGAGAGGAGGGCCTGCTAGTATCTTGTTGTTGAATGGTAGAGTACTTCTCTAGACATTAGAGAGGAGGGCCTGCTAGTATCTTGTTGTTGAATGGTAGAGTACTTCTCTACACATTAGAGAGGAGGGCCTGCTAGTATCTTGTTGTTGAATGGTAGAGTACTTCTCTACACATTAGAGAGGAGGGCCTGCTAGTATCTTGTTGTTGAATGGTAGAGTACTTCTCTACACATTAGAGAGGAGGGCCACATTAGAGAGGAGGGCCACATTAGAGAGGAGGGCCACATTAGAGAGGAGGGCCACATTAGAGAGGAGGGCCTGCTAGTATATTGTTGTTGAATGGTAGAGTACTTTCTACACATTAGAGAGGAGGGCCACATTAGAGAGGAGGGCCACATTAGAGAGGAGGGCCACATTAGAGAGGAGGGCCACATTAGAGAGGAGGGCCACATTAGAGAGGAGGGCCACATTAGAGCCCTGAGGGCCACATTAGAGAGGAGGGCCACATTAGAGAGGAGGGCCACATTAGAGAGGAGGGCCACATTAGAGAGGAGGGCCACATTAGAGAGGAGGGCTGCATTCATTAGGGGACACAGTTGCAAAGCAAAATATTTTAAAACATTGTGCAACGGAAAGCAAAAACCTACATTTCTTACTGTCCTTGTCCCAGTGCCCATGAAAAACAAGGTGACATGCCCAAATGACTATTGCCCCGTCTCGCTCACCTTGGTCATCATGACGTGCTTCAAAACTGGCATGGTCATGGCAACAATCTCTCCCTCAACATCAGCAAAATGTTAGGCATTCTGTGTTAATCTGCAAAATTGTATTATTCGCCTACCTCATCATTCCTTTTGCACACAATGTATATAGACTCTCTTTTTTTCTACTATGTTATTGACTTGTTTATTGTTTACTCCATGTGTAACTCTGTGTTGTCTGCTCACACTGCTTTGCTTTATCTTGGCCAGGTCGCAGTTGCAAATGAGAACTTGTTCTCAACTAGCCTACCTGGTTAAATAAAGGTGAAATAAAAAAATAAAAAAGAGTTAATTGATGACTTCAGGAAGCAGAGGAGAGAACATGCTACCAATCCACATCAACAGGACTGCAGTAGAGAGAGTCAGCAGTTTTAGGTTCCTCAGCGTCCACATCACCGAGGACTTGACATGGACCAACAACACAACCACTCTCGTCAAGAGGGCGCAATAGCGTTTCCACTTCCTACTACCGCTGCAGCATCACATCATCAAGAGGGCGCAACAGCATTTCCAATTCCTACTACCACTGCACCATCGAGAGAGTCCAGACCAGCTGCATCACGGCCTGCTTCGCCAACGTCTGCAAGGCCCTCCAGCGGGTGGTGAAGAAAGCCAAGTACATCACTGGGACCGTGCTCCCACCCATCCAGGACATCTACTCAAAACGGTGCCTGAGGAAGTCCCACAGCATCATCAAGGACCCCACAACCCAGTCAAGAGCTGTTCCCTCCCTTACCATCTGGCAGAGGGTATCAGAGCATGTCTGATAGAAACTGTCTCTGGACCTGTTGGTATCTACAAACCATCAGACTGTATCAGAGCATGAGGTCTGATACCAACAGGTTCATAGACAGTTTCTATCTACAAACCATCAGACTGTATCAGAGCATGTCTGATACCAACAGGTCCAGAGACAGTTTCTATCTACAAACCATCAGACTGGATCAGAGCATGAGGTCTGATAGAAACTGTCTCTGGACCTGTTGGTATCTACAAACCATCAGACTGTATCAGAGCATGTCTGATACCAACAGGTCCAGAGACAGTTTCTATCTACAAACCATCAGACTGTATCAGAGCATGAGGTCTGATACCAACAGGTCCAGAGACAGTTTCTATCTACAAACCATCAGACTGTATCAGAGCATGAGGTCTGATACCAACAGGTTCAGAGACAGTTTCTACCTACAAACCATCAGACTGCTGAACACTTGAACTGGACTGACCACCTGCTCTGATTCTCCACCCCTTAAGACACACTCACTCACTCACTCACTCACTCACTCACTCACTCACTCACTCACTCACTCACTCACTCACACATTCACTCATTCACTCATGCACAAGCAAACCCACACAGACGTACCAAAAACACGTGTAAATATTGGACTATACATTGTGCCTTCCTGTATTATACTGATGCTAAAATGTTTATTCTATTCTACTGAGACATTTACTTTATGTTCGTACTCTTATATTTAATTACTTATTTTTTGTCCATTGCGTTATCGAGAAGAAACCTGAAAGTAAGCATTCCGTTGGATGATGTCATGACCCTGCAGGTCACGTACATACAACTAAATAAAGCTTTAAAAAAGCTGTAATTGAAGCTTCTTATGGGACAAGTTCAGAGTACCTTCCCCGTTTTGGCCCTGTAGAGCTCTAAAATGATTATCATTTGTAATTTAAGCTCCTTATGGGACAAGTTCAGAGAGTACCTTCCCCGTTTTGGCCCTGTAGAGCTCTAAAATGATTATCATTTGTAATTTAAGCTTCTTATGGGACAAGTTCAGAGAGTACCTTCCCCGTTTTGGCCCTGTAGAGCTCTAAAATTATTATCATTTGAGATCAATTATCAAGTCAACCACTGAGTGTGTTACTATGCCTACATTCCCTTCACAATGTTTTCACATCTTTTGACTTTTTTTCTTTATTTCTTGTGTTACAACCTGAATTTAAAATGGATTAAATTGAGATGTTTTTGTTGTGTCACTGGCCTAAACACAATACCCCATAATGTTAAAGCTGAACAAGTCACATAATGGGTTGCATAGACACACTCTGTTGGCAATAATAGTGTTTAACTAGATTTTGTATTGACCCTCTCCTCTCTGTACTCCACACATACAATTATCCGTAAGGTCCCTGAGTCGAGCAGGGAATTTCAAACACAGATTCAACCACAAAGACCAGGGAGGTTTTCCAATGCCTGTCAAATAAGGTATTGGTATAAAATGAAAAGAGAAGACATTGAATATCCCTTTGAGCAAGAAAATTATTAATTACACTTTAGATGGTGTATATATAGACACAGTCTCTACATATGTAAATACAGGGCTTCCTTCCTATTTTATTTAACTAGACAAATCAGAACAAATTCTTATTTACAATGAAGGCCTGCCCTGGCAAAACCCTCTCCTAACTCGGACACTGGGCCAATTGTGCGCTGCCCTATGGAAATCAAATCAAATCAAAGTTTATTTGTCACGTGCGTTGAATACAACAGGTGTTGTAGACGTTTGAGTGAAATGCTTACTTACAGGCTCTAACCAATAGTGCAAAAAAAGGTATTAGGTGAACAATAGGAAAGTAAAGAAATAAAAACAGTAAAAAGACTAATTAAAACTCTTGAACTCCCTATCACGGCCGATATATAGCCCAGGTTCGAACCAGTATCTGTAGTGACGCCTCTAGCACTGCAATGCAGCGCCACTCGGGAGCCCATAAAGCTCCCTGATGACCCACGACTGCATGGCATTGCACGACACACCATCATCAAGTTTGCTTCCTAACTCAGTTGCCTGAGAGGAAGGAAACTGCTCAGGGATTTCGCCATGAGGCAAGCGGTGACTTTAAGACAGTTTAAGAGGTTCATGACTGTGTTAGGAGAACGTACAGTATCAACAACATTGCCGTTACTCCACAATACTAACCTAATAGACAGTGAAAAGAAGGAAGCCTGTACAGATGACAAATATTCAAAAAAAAATGCATCCTGTTTGCAACAAGGCAGTAACATGTAGCAAAGCAATTAACTTTTTTTTCCTGAATACAAAGTGTTATGTTTGGGACAAATCCAGTACAAAACATTACTGAGTACCATTCTCCATCATTTCAAGCATAGCGGTGGCTGAATCATGTTATGGGGATGCTTGTAATCGTTAAGGGAATTTTTCAGGATAAAAAAATTTTTTTACGGAATGGAACTAAGCACAGGCAACATCCTAGAGGACAATCTGGTTCAGGCTCCTTTCCACCAGACACTTGAAGATGATTTCACATTTCAGCAGGACATTAACCTAAAACACAGGGCCAAATCTACATTGCTTACAAAGAAGAGAGTGAATCACCCAGAGTGGTGTTACAGTGTTAAATCTGATTGGAAATCTAAAGACCTGAAAATGGTTGTCTAACAATGATCAACAAACAATTTGACAGAGCTTGAATAATTTCCAAAAGAATAAGGGGCAACTGTTGTACAATCCAGGTGTGGAAAGCACTTAGAGACTTACCCAGAAAGACACACAACAGTAATCGCTGCCAAAGGAGCTTCTACAAAGTATTGACTCAGGGGTATGAATGCTTATGTAAATGAGATAATTCTGTAGTTCATTTTTGCAAACATTTCTAAAAACATGTTTTCACCAGGTCATTATGGGGTATTGTGTGTAAATGGGTAAAAAAATATATACATATTTATTCCATTTTGAATTCTTGCTGTAACAAAAAAATGTGGAATATCTCAAAGGGTATGACTACTTTCTGAAGGCACTGTCTTGGAGATTAAATATCAAAAAGTTAACTAAATTCCATGGTGTTTTACATTTGTTTTTTACGAGTACTCTTTGTGGATGTCAAAAATCCATCACCCTTTCCCAGCTTCTTTGTCTCTCTACCAAGGGAATAATCCTGATCCCTGTGTGATGTGAGCGTGTCTTACCCTGTTACACAACCAGAGAACTACAAGCTGTCAATCAAACTATTCACACCCTAAAGCTTGGTTGGGTAGAGGTTTCCAAAACATTGAATGTTGGGTTTCTTAGATTGTTACTACTATGTACAGAGAGAGTTGGATATCAGATATGCGTAGCGACTCATCAAATTGCCTCAGCTCTGATATTTCCCCAGGGAACAGAATAAACAGAGGAGAAATCAAATCAAATCAAAGTGTATTTGTCACGTGCCCCAAATACAGCCGGTGTAGTAGAACCTCACAGTGAAATGCTGAATACAACAGGTGTAGTAGACCTTACAGTGAAATGCTGAGTACAACAGGTGTAGTAGACCTCAGTGAAATGCTGAATACAACAGGTGTAGTAGACCTCACAGTGAAATGCTGAATACAACATGTGTAGTAGACCTTACAGTGAAATGCTGAATACAACAGGTTTAGTAGACCTTACAGTGAAATGCTGAATACAACAGGTGTAGTAGACCTTACAGTGAAATGCTGAATACAACTGGTGTAGTAGACCTCACAGTGAAATGCTGAATACAACAGGTGTAGTAGACCTCACAGTGAAATGCTGAATACAACAGGTGTAGTAGACCTTACAGTGAAATGCTGAATAAAACCGGTGTAGTAGACCTTACAGTGAAATGCTGAATACAACAGGTGTAGTAGACCTTACAGTGAAATGCTGAATACAACAGGTGTAGTAGACCTTACAGTGAAATGCTGAATACAACAGGTGTAGTAGACCTCACAGTGAAATGCTTACTTACAGGCCCTCACCAACAGTGAGTCAATGTGGAGACTATATACAGGGGGTACCGGTACTGAGTCAATGTGGAGGCTATATACAGGGAGTACCGGTACAGAGTCAATGTGGAGGCTATATACAGGGGGTACCGGTACTGAGTCAATGTGGAGGCTATATACAGGGGGTACCGGTACAGAGTCAATGTGGAGACTATATACAGGGGGTACCAGTGCAGAGTCAATGTGGAGGCTATATACAGGGGGTACCAGTACAGAGTCAATGTGGAGGCTATATACAGGGTATTACGGTACAGAGTCAATGTGGAGGCTACATACAGGGGGTACTGGTACAGAGTCAATGTCGGGGGCACCCGTTAGTCGAGGTAATTGAGGTAATATGTACATGTAGGTAGAGTTAAAGTGACTATGCAGAGATGATAAACAGAGAGTAGCAGCAGAGTAAAAGAGGCTACACGGACTATTTGCTTACTTGTTCAGGAGTGTTATGGCTTTGGGGTAATGGCTGGTAGAGATACAAAATATACGCTATGTTATCTACCTACCGTACCAGCCAAGCCTTGATCACATTCACAACTCCACAAATGGGAATGGCTCATTCATAGGAAGAGAGGATGATATAAAGAGAGGAAGAGAGGGGGATAGGAAGAGAGGAGGATAGGAAGAGAGGAGGATAGGAAGAGAGGAGGATAGGAAAAGAGGAGGATAGGAAGAGAGGAGGGGAGGAGGATAGGAAGAGAGGAGGATAGGAAGAGAGGAGGATAGGAAGAGAGGAGGATAGGAAGAGAGGAGGATAGGAAGAGAGGAGGATAGGAAGAGAGGAGGGGAGGAAGAGAGGAGGAAGAGAGGAGGGGAGGAAGAGAGGGGGATAGGAAGAGAGGAGGATAGGAAGAGAGGAGGATAGGAAGAGAGGGGGATAGGAAGAGAGGAGGGGAGGAAGAGAGGAGGGGAGGAAGAGAGGAGGATAGGAAGAGAGGAGGATAGGAAGAGAGGAGGGGAGGAAGAGAGGAGGATAGGAAGAGAGGTGGATAGGAGGAGAGGAAGAGAGGGGGATAGGAAGAGAGGAGGATAGGAAGAGAGGAGGGGAGGAAGAGAGAAGGATATGAAGAGAGGGGGATAGGAAGAGAGGAGGGGAGGAGGATAGGAGAATAGGAGAGAGGAGGATAGGAAGAGAGGTGGAGAGGAAGAGAGGAATAGAGGAGGATAGGAGAATAGGAGAGAGGAGGATAGGAAGAGAGGAGGAGAGGAGGATAGGAGGAGAGGAGGATTGAAAGTCAGTAAGTCACTCACTCACTCAGTCACTCACTCATTTCCTCACTCAGTCAAACACTCACTAAGTCACTCTCTCAAAAACACAGTCACTCAATCAGTCACTCTCTCTCTCCCGTAGGGTTCTGGTCAACAGTAGTGCACTATATAGGGACGAGGCTTCCATTTGGAACTCAAACGGTCTAACAGTTCTTGATATACCCTTCAGATAGGGACCGCCTGGGAGCGTTTATACAATAATATCTGTCACGGCGGAGGGACGGGAGTAGAGATAGGTCGTGATGGATAACCCGGTCACCACTGAGGGATTACGGCTCCAGACATGAAAGTGTTCCCGGCTAAGCACTTCATCATGGCCAATCGTTTTTGTTTTTTCCTGACATTGTGGCAAAGCCTTCACAGTTCCACACTGTCAGGGACTGCATTCAGAATAGCACCCTGTTCCGTTTGTAAAGGGGCCCTGGTCCAAGGTAGTGCACTTCAGAATATAAACAATATGGTGTCATCTGAAACACGAGGGACATGGAGGATCTCTCTCACTGACAGACACTGCCCCATTGAGGTGTGACACAAACCATTTAGCTTATGGCAGAAGCGATCACAAATAAAAGGTGGTGTTCTGGAAACAACATGTGCTGGACAGTCATTGATCAAGAGGGTCATGTTACCTTTGCCTGGTGTCTTAGGGTCCAACACCGACATAGAGAGACAAATCATAACAAAATGCAACAAAACAGGAACTGCAAGCTACTGTATGTACTAGAGGGGATTGGGCTCTTCTCTCTTCCTGGTGCCAGAGGTATGGATTGCAGAGTGCTGCTCTCTCCTCTGGGAATATAGGAGAGGCAGGGAATATAATACATTTAGTTGGCTGAATGCCAGGCACCATAAAGCGAGGCAGAAGAAATGTAGAAATCACCCTGCTTCCATATAGAAAATATATATCCTTTAAGTGTGTTATTAATTATGTTCAGGGTGTACTGTATCTGAGTGACTTCTGCGTTGATAGCCACTGCGATATCTGATATAGCTGGTTAACTCTTGTTGTTGATGTTGTTGTGAGGAGTCATTCATTCATTCTATTATTCTCCTAATGAAAAAAATAATAACATTGTTTTGGTAATAGTTTTAATTTAACATCAAAATCAGGAAGACATGAGTTTAATGACCCTCTAACTAAAGCACTTCTTTAAGAGTCCAGATGGAATAGCCTCCTTAAGAGTCCAGATGGAATAGCCTCCTTAAGAGTCCAGATGGAATAGGCTCCTTAAGAGTCCAAATTGAATAGCCTCCTTAAGAGTCCAGATGGAATAGCCTCCTCTTAAAAGTCCAGATGGAATAGCCTCCTTAAGAGTCCAGATGGAAAAGCCTCCTTAAGAGTCCAGATGGAATAGCCTCCTCTTAAAAGTCCAGATGGAATAGCCTCCTTAAGAGTCCAGATGGAATAGCCTCCTTAAGAGTCCAGATGGAATAGCCTCCTTAAGAGTCCAGATGGAATAGCCTCCTCTTAAAAGTCCAGATGGAATAGCCTCCTTAAGAGTCCAGATGGAAAAGCCTCCTCTTAAGAGTCCAGATGGAAAAGCCTCCTCTTAATTTTACTCACTAATCTTCTAGTCTCGTCCTCCAGTAGTCATCACCGTTAAGAACTTAAAGAAGTCCTCTTCTTACATCTGCATTTAGGGGTTTAAAGTATGTTTATCGAGGTGATAAAACGGTAGTTTAATATTTGCGATGTGCTGTATTCCATCTTCATGTCGTAGAATGTTTGTGCTCAGATACTTTAGTGGCAAATAGAAAGCATTTTAATTTGAGGACCTAAGTTGTGTTCTGATCCAATTACACCTGAAGGTAAAAGATCGAACAGAATTTCTTTGTTTTACTTCTACGCAACGTTCAACCCACGTTCAACCAACGTTCAACCCACGTTCAACCCACAATCAACCAACATTCAACCAACATTCAAAGACTCCAGGTTCCCTGTCAGTCCAGGTCTGAACACTCCATGAAAAGGGGAGACTAAACTGTGTGTGTTTGTGTGTGTGTGTGTGTGACCTCACACCAAACCCAGCCACACAGTCAGCGTGTCATCGCTGCACACACACACACCTCTTCTCCCGGCCTGTGATGACAGAATGCCATTGAAAATGATGGGCCACACTGGACTGCTGTCTTTCATTTAATCTATATCCTACCTGTCTTCGGTAAGAAATCCAAACTATTGTTGATGCAAATCCAAGAAGGCAAAACTGGGAAAACCAAAGATGTTAAACACAAGACCAATTCTCTTCCTCATTTGGGGAGGCAGGTAGTGGTTAGAGGGAGGAGGTAGTGGTTAGAGGGGGGAGGCAGGTAGTGGTTAGAGGGGGGGAGGCAGGTAGTGGTTAGAGGGGGAGAGGTAGTGGTTAGAGGGGGAGGCAGGTAGCCTAGTGGTTAGAGGGGGAGGCAGGTAGTGGTTAGAGGGGGAGGCAGGTAGCCTAGTGGTTAGAGGGGGACGCAGGTAGCCTAGTGGTTAGAGGGGGAGGCAGGTAGCCTAGTGGTTAGAGGGGGAGGCAGGTAGTGGTTAGAGGGGGAGGAAGGTGGCCTAGTGGTTAGAGGGGGAGGCATGTAGCCTAGTAGTTAGAGGGGGAGGCAGGTAGCCTAGTAGTTAGAGGGGGAGCAGGTAGCCTAGTAGTGGTTAGGCAGGGTGGTTAGAAGGGGGAGGCAGGTAGCCTAGTGGTTAGAAGGGGGAGGCAGGTAGCCTAGTGGTTAGAGGGGGAGGCAGGTAGCCTAGTGGTTAGAGGGGGAGGCAGGTAGCCTGTGGTTAGAGGGGGAAGCAGGTAGCCTAGTGGTTAGAGGGGGGAAGCAGGTAGCCTAGTGGTTAGAGGGGGAGGCAGGTAGCCTAGTGGTTAGAGGGGGAGGCAGGTAGTGGTTAGAGGGGGAGGCAGGTAGCCTAGTGGTTAGAGGGGGAGGCAGGTAGCCTAGTGGTTAGAGGGGGAGGCAGGTAGCCTAGTGGTTAGAGGGGGAGGCAGGTAGCCTAGTGGTTAGAGGGGGAGGCAGGTAGCCTAGTGCTTAGAGGGGGAGGCAGGTAGCCTAGTGGTTAGAGGGGGAGGCAGGTAGCCTAGTGGTTAGAGGTGGTGGCAGGTAGCCTAGTGGTTAGAGGGGGAGGCAGGTGGCCTAGTGGTTAGAGGGGGAGGCAGGTAGCCTAGTGGTTAGAGGGGGAGGCAGGTCGCCTAGTAGTTAGAGGGGGAGGCATGTAGCCTAGTAGTTAGAGGGGGAGGCATGTAGCCTAGTAGTTAGAGGGGGAGGCAGGTAGCCTAGTAGTTAGAGGGGGAGGCAGGTAGCCTAGTGGTTAGAGGGGGAGGCAGGTAGCCTTGTGGTTAGAGGGGGAGGCAGGTCGCCTAGTGGTTAGAATGGGGAGGCAGTTAGCCTAGTGGTTAGAGGGGGAGGCAGGTCGCCTAGTGGTTAGAATGGGGAGGCAGGTAGCCTAGTGGTTAGCGGGGGAGGCAGGTGGCCTAGTGGTTAGAGGGGGAGGCAGGTCGCCTAGTGGTTAGAATGGGGAGGCAGGTGGCCTAGTGGTAGAATGGGGAGGCAGGTGGCCTAGTGGTTAGAGGGGGAGGCAGGTCGCCTAGTGGTTAGAATGGGGAGGCAGGTGGCCTAGTGGTTAGAATGGGGAGGCAGGTGGCCTAGTGGTTAGAGGGGGGAGGCAGGTAGCCTAGTGGTTAGAGGGGAGAGGCAGGTGGCCTAGTGTTAGAGCATTCGGCCAGTAACCAAAAGGGTGCTGGATCGAATCCCTGAGCTGACACGGTAAATATCTGTCGTTCTTCCCTGAACAAGGCAATTACACCACTGTTCCTAGGCCCGTCATTGTAAATAAGTATGTGTTTTTATGCCTAGTTAAATAAAGGATAAATAATTATAAATTACTGCAGATATCAGTCAGTAGATTGCCCGGCAGGTTTCATAACAATATATCCAACGTTGGCTCGGCTATATTGTCAATGCACATTATATGCCTGTAGCATTATGTATCTGATATTGTCAGTATATTACATGGCTGGAACCAAACAATGAAAGTGTGGCTGTGTTTCTTGGCGGGGACGGTGGTGGCGTGGGGAGGGAGGCCTTGCCGTCTGGACCCGACACAGGGATTACATGGAGCCACTGTGTGTGTGTGTGTGTGTGTTGCGAGGGGGAAGGGAATGACAGGAAATGACACACTCGTTACCCAGCCTGCCTCAGCGGGAGTGAGGAGGAAGTAGAGAGACCTGTGGAACAAACATGGGCTGTGTCTGAAAACATTTATAGCAGTCAAATGTCCCTCAACTCCTCTACCTCTCTCTCAAAGCTCATTGGACGAGGAGGCCCGGGAGAATGACCATGGATCCTCTCCCCCACTTAACTTTGAGAAGGAGTTTAAGGAAACGTGGAGGAAACATGGAGGACATGTGGAGGAAACATGGAGGAAACGTGAAGGAAACATGGAGGACACGTGGAGGAAACATGGAGGAAACATGTGGAGGAAACATGGAGGAAACGTGGAGGAAACATGAAGGAAACATGGAGGAAACATGGAGGAAACATGGAGGAAACATGAAGGAAACATGGAGGAAACATGGAGGAAACATGGAGGAAACATGGAGGAAACATGAAGGAAACATGGAGGAAACATGGAGGAAACGTGAAGGAAACGTGGAGGAAACGTGGAGGAAACATGGAGGAAACATGGAGGAAACATGGAGGACATGTGGGGAAACATGGAGGAAACATGGAGGAAACATGGAGGACATGTGGAGGAAACATGGAGGAAACATGGAGGACATGTGGAGGAAACATGGAGGAAACATGGAGGACATGTGGAGGAAACATGGAGGAAACATGGAGGAAACATGGAGGACATGTGGAGGAAACATGGAGGAAACATGGAGGAAACATGGAGGACATGGGAGGAAACATGGAGGAAACATGGAGGACATGGAGGAAACATGGAGGAAACATGGAGGACATGGGAGGAAACATGGAGGAAACATGGAGGAAACATGGAGGACATGTGGAGGAAACATGGAGGAAACATGGAGGAAACGTGGAGAAAACATGAAGGAAACATGGAGGAAACATGAAGGAAACATGGAGGAAACATGGAGGAAACATGAGGAAACATGGAGGAAACAAGGAGGAAACATGGAGGAAACGTGGAGGAAACATGGAGGAAACAAGGAGGAAACAAGGAGGAAACGTGGAGGAAACGTGGAGGAAACGTGGAGGAAACATGGAGGAAACGTGGAGGAAACATGGAGGAACATGGAGGAAACATGGAGGACATGTGGGGGAAACATGGAGGAAACATGGAGGAAACATGGAGGACATGTGGAGGAAACATGGAGGAAACATGGAGGACATGTGGAGGAAACATGGAGGAAACATGGAGGAAACGTGGAGGACATGTGGAGGAAACATGGAGGAAACATGGAGGAAACATGGAGGACATGTGGAGGAAACATGGAGGAAACATGGAGGACATGTGGAGGAAACATGGAGGAAACATGGAGGACATGTGGAGGAAACATGGAGGAAACATGGAGGAAACATGGAGGACATGTGGAGGAAACATGGAGGAAACATGGAGGAAACGTGGAGAAAACATGAAGGAAACATGGAGGAAACATGAAGGAAACATGGAGGAAACATGGAGGAAACATGAAGGAAACATGGAGGAAACAAGGAGGAAACATGGAGGAAACGTGAGGAAACATGGAGGAAACAAGGAGGAAACAAGGAGGAAACGTGGAGGAAACGTGGAGGAAACGTGGAGGAAACATGGAGGAAACGTGGAGGAAACATGGAGGAACATGGAGGAAACATGGAGGACATGTGGGGAAACATGGAGGAAACATGGAGGAAACATGGAGGACATGTGGAGGAAACATGGAGGAAACATGGAGGACATGTGGAGGAAACATGGAGGAAACATGGAGGACATGTGGAGGAAACATGGAGGGAGGAACATGGAGGAAACATGGAGGAAACATGGGAGGAAACATGGAGGAAACATGGAGGACATGTGGAGGAAACATGGAGGAAACATGGAGGACATGTGGAGGAAACATGGAGGAAACATGGAGGACATGTGGAGGAAACATGAAGGAAACATGGAGGAAACATGGAGGAAACATGGAGGACATGTGGAAACATGGAGGAAACATGGAGGAAACATGGAGGAAACGTGGAGGAAACGTGGAGGAAACGTGGAGGAAACATGGAGGAACATGGAGGAAACATGGAGGAAACATGGAGGACATGTGGGGGAAACATGGAGGAAACATGGAGGAAACATGGAGGACATGTGGAGGAAACATGGAGGACATGTGGAGGAAACATGGAGGAAACATGGAGGACATGTGGAGGAAACATGGAGGACATGTGGAGGAACCATGGAGGAAACATGGAGGACATGTGGAGGAAACATGGAGGAAACATGGAGGAAACGTGGAGGAAACATGAAGGAAACATGGAGGAAACATGGAGGAAACATGGAGGAAACATGGAGGAAACATGGAGGAAACATGGAGGAAACATGAAGGAAACATGGAGGGAACAAGGAGGAAACATGGAGGAAACGTGAAGGAAACATGGAGGAAACATGGAGGAAACGTGAAGGAAATGTGGAGGAAACGTGTAGGAAACGTGGAGGAAACGTGGAGAAACATGGAGGAAACATGGAGGACATTTGGGGGAAACATGGAGGAAACATGGAGGAAACATGGAGGACATGTGGAGGAAACATGGAGGAAACATGGAGGACATGTGGAGGAAACATGGAGGAAACATGGAGGACATATGGAGGAAACATGGAGGAAACATGGAGGAAACATGGAGGAAACATGTGGAGGAAACATGGAGGAAACATGGAGGACATGGAGGAAACATGAAACATGGAGGAAACATGGAGGAAACATGGAGGAAACATGTGGAGGAAACATGGAGGAAACATGGAGGAAATGTGGAGGAAACATGGAGGACATGTGGAGGAAACATGAAGGAAACATGGAGGAAACATGGTGGACATGTGGAGGAAACATGGAGGAAACATGGAGGACATGTGGAGGAAACATGGAGGAAACATGGAGGACATGTGGAGGAAACATGGAGGAAACATGGAGGAAACATGGAGGAAACATGAAGGAAACATGGAGGAAACATGGAGGACATGTGGAGGAAACATGGAGGACATGTGGAGGAAACATGAAGGAAACATGGAGGACATGTAGAGGAAACATGGAGGAAACATGGAGGACATGTGGAGGAAACATGGAGGACATGTGGAGGAAACATGGAGGAAACATGGAGGAAACATGGAGGACATGTGGAGGAAACATGAAGGAAACATGGAGGACATGTGGAGGAAACATGGAGGACATGTGGAGGAAACATGGAGGAAACATGAAGGAAATGTGAAGGAAACGTGAAGGAAAACATGGAGGAAACATGGAGGAAACATGGAGGACATGTGGAGGGAAAACATGGAGGAAACATGGAGGACATGTGGAAACATGGAAAAACATGGAGGACATGTGGAGGAAACATGGAGGACATGTGGAGGAAACATGGAGGAAACGTGAAGGAAACGTGAAGGAAACGTGAAGGAAACGTGGAGGAAACATGGAGGAAACATGGAGGACATGTGGAGGAAACATGGAGGAAACATGGAGGACATGTGGAGGAAACATGGAGAAAACATGGAGGACATGTGAGGGAAACATGGAGGAAACATGGAGGAAACATGGAGGACATGTGGAGGAAACATGGAGGAAACATGGAGGAAACATGGAGGACATGGATGAAACATGAAGGAAACATGGAGGACATGTGGAGGAAACATGGAGGACATGTGGAGGAAACATGGAGGACATGTGGAGGAAACATGAAGGAAACGTGGAGGAAACATGGAGGACACATGGAGGAAACATGGAGTGTGTGTGTGTGTGTGTGTGTGTGTGTGCGTGATCACCGCTTGTGATAAGCAGCAGGTGGTCATGTCAGAACTGTCATGGCCGCCGAGGGCCACAGTGGCATAACACACAGCGGGGGAAAGTGACAGGTCCCAGCCACAGTTGTAAGGATTTTCAATACGCACTCATAAACGTATACACAACGTATATACAACATATATACAACGTGTACACGCTGTACAATGCATACACAACGTATATACAATGTATACGCAACGTATACACATACAGTAGACCTAGTTGTCCTCACATGGCTTGGCTAACAGGTTTTCCTTGTTAAAGTTAATTTGTGCATTAGAGCGAATCAATTGTGCTGTGACAAGTTACAGAAGATAGCCCTGTTTGGTAAAAGACCAATTACATATTATGGCAAGAACAGCTCAAATAGATAAAAAGAAATGACAGTCCATGATTACTTTACGACATGAAGGTCATGTCAAACCAGAACCAGAAAATGTCAAGAACAAAGTTTCTTCAAGTGCAGTCAAAAACAACATCACGCTCTGATGAAACTGTCTCTCATGAGGACCACCACAGGAATGGAAGATCCAGAGTTACCTCTGCTGCAGAGGATAAGTTCATTAGAGTTACCAGCCATTAAAATTGCAGTCCAAATAAATGCTTCACAGAGGAACAGACACATCTCAACATCATCTGTTCAGAGGAGACTGCGTGAATCAGGCCTTCATGGTCGAATTGCTGCAAAGAAACCATTACTAAAGGACACCAATAAGAAGAAGAGACTTGCTTGGGCCAAGAAACACAAGCAATGGACATTAGACCAGTGGAAATCTGTCCTTTGGTCTGATTACTCCAAATTTGAGA
Organism: Oncorhynchus tshawytscha; assembly: GCF_018296145.1. Lineage (NCBI taxonomy): Eukaryota > Metazoa > Chordata > Actinopteri > Salmoniformes > Salmonidae > Oncorhynchus > Oncorhynchus tshawytscha. The sequence continues at coordinate 48,808,309 of NC_056454.1, forward strand.
TGTTTGGTTCCAACCACCTTGTCTTTGTGAGATGCAGAGTAGGTCAACGGATGATCTCTGCATGTGTGCTTCACACTGTGAAGCATGGAGGAGGAGGTGTGATGGTGTGGGGGTGCTTTTAAATCTGTGTTTTATTTAGAATTCAAGGGACACAACCATTATTGCTTCCACAGCATTCTGCAGTGATACGCCATCTCATCTGGTTTACGCTTAGTGGGACAATCATTTGTTTTTCAACAGGAGAATGACCCAAAACACACCTTCAGGCTGTGTAAGGGCTATTTGACCAGGAAGGAGAGTGATGGAGTGCTGCATCAGATGACCTGTCCTCCACAACTACCTAAAATATATTCTGATTTGTTTAACACTTTTTTAGATAATTTTGATGTCTTCACTATTATTCTACAATGTAGAAAATAGGAAAATAAAGAAAAACCCTTGAATGAGTAGGTATGTCCAAACTTACTTTTGATTGGTACTGTACATATATATATATGGAGAGAGAGAGAGAGAGATAGAGAGAAAGAGAGAAAGAGAGAGAGAGAGAAAGAGAGAGAGAGAGAAAGAGAGAAAGAGAGAAAGAGAGAGAGAGAAAGAGAAAGAGAGAGAGAAAGAGAAAGAGAGAAAGGGAGAAAGAGAGAAAGAGAAAGAGAGAAAGAGAGAGAGAAAGAGAGAAAGAGAGAGAGAAAGAGAGAGAGAAAGAGAGAAGAGAGAGAGAGAGAGAGTGAGAGAGCGAGAGAAACACTACCTGATCTAACGAGCACACGAGGGGCCAGCTTTATTACAGGTCATACTGTTTCTGTCTTCATCTCCCCCATAGAAACAACAGAAGAATACCAGAAAGCAACCTGGAACCAAAATATCCAAACATTCTTAGATCACTTTCTGGATACCACAGTCACTCACAGTGAAGAAGGCATCAATCTGGAAGTACAAAACTATTCAGGCAAACGGCAAAAGAAGCACAATTGAAATGGATAAACAACAACACAAAAAAGCCCACAGATGACAACTGGTTTGATGCAGATTGTAAAATTATAAGGAAAAACCTTAGAACACCTCCAACCAAAAGCACAGAGACCCAAATAATGGTGAATTACGCCTTCATTACTGTGAGATTTTAAACTCTATAAACGTACACTCAGAAGCAAAAAAGCACAGTACAACAGCAAGCAGCTGACACTAATTGAGGAGTCCATAAACACAAACAACTTCTGGCAAAATTGGAAAAAACTAAAAAAATCTAAACAAGAGGAATTAGCGATACAGAATGGTGACATATGGACAACCCATTTTAAAACACTCTACAACACCGTTCAAATTGACACAAGCGCAGAACAACGCCAAATTCATGAGAAGTTGAATGGATTAGGAAATGCTATAAAGGACAATCCAAATTACAGACCAGGAGCTCTATAAGAAACTTCAAGCTCTCAAATTTAAAAAGGCATGCGGACCTGATGGCATCCTAAATGAGATACAAAACTCACTAGTGCAAAATTTCTATTGGTTATATTAAAACGGTTTAATTTGATCCTGAGTGTAGGTTATTTCCCTGACATCTGGAATCAAGGACTCATAAACCCTATCTTTAAAAACGGAGATGAATTTGAGCCTAACAATTACAGAGGCATTTGTGTGAACAGTAACCTGGGGAAGGCTTTCTGTAGTATTATAAATGTAAGAGTTCTAAACTTCCTTAATAAGCACAATGTCTTGAGTAAAAGACAAATTGGATTTATACCAAAACATCGCACAACTGATCATATTTACACCCGACACATCCTGATAGATAAACATGTCCACCAAAATAATACCAAAATATAAGCTTGCTTTATCGACTTCCAAAAAGTATTTGATTCTATTTGGCATACAGGACTGTTCTATAAAGTTATTGAAAGTGTTGTAGGGGGTAAAACATATAACATAATTAAATCAATGTATACTGGTAATACGAGCAGCATTAAAATTGGCAAGTAAATAACAGAATTCTTTAACCAGGGGCGGGGCCTTCGTCAGGGTTGTAATCTGAGCCCTGCACTCTTCAATATTTACATCAAGGAATTGGCCACTGTTCAGAAGTTAAATGCCTACTCTTCGCAGTCACCCACATCACATGGCCTACAGCAGAGCCTGGACCTGCTAGAGCAGTACTGCCAGACCTGGGCCATGGCAGTAAACCCCCACAGCACATGGCCTACAGCCGAGCCTGAACCTGCTAGAGCAGTACTGCCAGACCTGAGCCCTGGCAGTAAACCCCCAAAAATACTAAAATAATGATTTTCCAGAGAAGATCCAGATCTCAGGGAATTAGACCAAAGTTCTCAATTGGTACAAAATATATAGAGTACTGAACACACTACAAATATTTAGGTTAAAAAATAAGCTCAACTGGACACCTTAATGAGAGAGAAAGCACGAAGGGCTTCTACGCCATGTATCTATCAGATCTAGAGATATGGAGATCTAGAGATATGGTACTGTATCTGATCAATATGTCATTGATCAGATCTAGAGGTATGGTACTGTCTGGGCTGTGTATGTATCAGATCTAGAGGTATCTTAGAGGTTAGGGTAATTTTTTCAACTTTTTGATAAAAAGCGTGCAAAATTTCAACGCCCTGCTACTCATGCCAGGAATATAGTATATGCATATGATTAGTATGTGTGGATAGAAAACAATATGAAGTTTATAAAACTGGTTAAATCATGTCTGTGACTATAACAGAACGTGTGTAGCAGGCAAAACCCCAAGGAAAAACTGTTCACAAAAAAATATATATATACAGTGCCTTGCGAAAGTATTCGGCCCCCTTGAACTTTGCGACCTTTTGCCACATTTCAGGCTTCAAACATAAAGATATAAAACTGTATTTTTTTGTGAAGAATCAACAACAAGTGGGACACAATCATGAAGTGGAACAACATTTATTGAATATTTCAAACTTTTTTAACAATTCAAAAACTGAAAAATTGGGCGTGCAAAATTATTCAGCCCCCTTAAGTTAATACTTTGTAGCGCCACCTTTTGCTGCGATTACAGCTGTAAGTCGCTTGGGGTATGTCTCTATCAGTTTTGCACATCGAGAGACTGAATTTTTCCCCATTCCTCCTTGCAAAACAGCTCGAGTTCAGTGAGGTTGGATGGAGAGCATTTGTGAACAGCAGTTTTCAGTTCTTTCCACAGATTCTCGATTGGATTCAGGTCTGGACTTTGACTTGGCCATTCTAACACCTGGATATGTTTAGTTTTGAACCATTCCATTGTAGATTTTGCTTTATGTTTTGGATCAAATCAAATCAAATCAAATCAAATCAAATCAAATTTTATTTGTCACATACACATGGTTAGCAGATGTTAATGCGAGTGTAGCGAAATGCTTGTGCTTCTAGTTCCGACAATGCAGTAATAACGAGCAAGTAATCTAACTAACAATTCCAAAAAAAACTACTGTCTTATACACAGTGTAAGGGGATAAAGAATATGTACATAAGGATATATGAATGAGTGATGGTACCGAGCAGCATAGGCAAGATACAGTAGATGATATCGAGTACAGTATATACATATGAGATAAGTATGTAAACCAAGTGGCATAGTTAAAGTGGCTAGTGATACATGTATTACATAAGGATGCAGTCGATGATATAGAGTACAGTATCAACGTATGCATATGAGATGAACAATGTAGGGTAAGTAACATTATATAAGGTAGCATTGTTTAAAGTGGCTAGTGATATATTTACATCATTTCCCATCAATTCCCATGATTAAAGTGGCTGGAGTAGAGTCAGTGTCATTGACAGTGTGTTGGCAGTAGCCACTCAATGTTAGTGGTGGCTGTTTAACAGTCTGATGGCCTTGAGATAGAAGCTGTTTTTCAGTCTCTCGGTCCCAGCTTTGATGCACCTGTACTGACCTCGCCTTCTGGATGACAGCGGGGTGAACAGGCAGTGGCTCGGGTGGTTGATGTCCTTGATGATCTTTATGGCCTTCCTGTAGCATCGGGTGGTGTAGGTGTCCTGGAGGGCAGGTAGTTTGCCCCGGTGATGCGTTGTGCAGACCTCACTACCCTCTGGAGAGCCTTACGGTTGAGGGCGGTGCAGTTGCCATACCAGGCGGTGATACAGCCCGCCAGGATGCTCTCGATTGTGCATCTGTAAAAGCCGAATTTCTTCAGCCTCCTGAGGTTGAAGAGGCGCTGCTGCGCCTTCCTCACGATGCTGTCTGTGTGAGTGGACCAATTCAGTTTGTCTGTGATGTTTATGCCGAGGAACTTAAAACTTGCTACCCTCTCCACTACTGTTCCATCGATGTGGATGGGGGTGTTCCCTCTGCTGTTTCCTGAAGTCCACAATCATCTCCTTAGTTTTGTTGACGTTGAGTGTGAGGTTATTTTCCTGACACCACACTCCGAGGGCCCTCACCTCCTCCCTGTAGGCCGTCTCGTCGTTGTTGGTAATCAAGCCTACCACTGTTGTGTCGTCCGCAAACTGGATGATTGAGTTGGAGGCGTGCATGGCCACGCAGTCGTGGGTGAACAGGGAGTACAGGAGGGGCTCAGAACGCACCCTTGTGGGGCCCCAGTGTTGAGGATCAGCGGGGAGGAGATGTTGTTGCCTACCCTCACCACCTGGGGGCGGCCCGTCAGGAAGTCCAGTACCCAGTTGCACAGGGCGGGGTCGAGACCCAGGGTCTCGAGCTTGATGACGAGCTTGGAGGGTACTATGGTGTTGAATGCCGAGCTGTAGTCGATGAACAGCATTCTCACATAGGTATTCCTCTTGTCCAGATGGGTTAGGGCAGTGTGCAGTGTGGTTGAGATTGCATCGTCTGTGGACCTATTTGGGCGGTAAGCAAATTGGAGTGGGTCAAGGGTGTCAGGTAGGGTGGAGGTGATATGGTCCTTGACTAGTCTCTCAAAGCACTTCATGATGACGGATGTGAGTGCTACGGGGCGGTAGTCGTTTAGCTCAGTTACCTTAGCTTTCTTGGGAACAGGAACAATGGTGGCCCTCTTGAAGCATGTGGGAACAGCAGACTGGTATAGGGATTGGTTGAATATGTCCGTAAACACACCGGCCAGCTGGTCTGCGCATGCTCTGAGGGCGCGGCTGGGGATGCCGTCTGGGCCTGCAGCCTTGCGAGGGTTAACACGTTTAAATGTCTTACTCACTTCGGCTGCAGTGAAGGAGAGACCGCATGATTCCGTTGCAGGCCGTGTCAGTGGCACTGTATTGTCCTCAAAGCGGGCAAAAAAGTTATTTAGTCTGCCTGGGAGCAAGACATCCTGGTCCGTGACTGGGCTGGGTTTCTTCCTGTAGTCCGTGATTGACTGTAGACCCTGCCACATACCTCTTGTGTCTGAGCCGTTGAATTGAGATTCTACTTTGTCTCTGTACTGGCGCTTAGCTTGTTTGATAGCCTTGCGGAGGGAATAGCTGCACTGTTTGTATTCAGTCATGTTACCAGACACCTTGCCCTGATTAAAAGCAGTGGTTCGTGCCTTCAGTTTCACACGAATGCTGCCATCAATCCACGGTTTCTGGTTAGGGAATGTTTTAATCGTTGCTATGGGAACGACATCTTCAACGCACGTTCTAATGATCATTGTCTTGTTGGAAGACAAATCTCCGTCCCAGTCTCTATTAAGGTGTCCAGACTTGATTACACACAGGTGGATTGTATTTATCATCATTAGTCATTTAGGTCAACATTGGATCATTCAGAGATCCTCACTGAACTTCTGGAGAGAGTTTGCTGCACTGAAAGTAAAGGGGCTTAATAATATTGCACACCCAATTTTTCAGTTTTTGATTTGTTAAAAAAAGTTTGAAATATCCAATAAATGTCGTTCCACTTCATGATTGTGTCCCACTTGTTGTTGATTCTTCACAAAAAAATACAGTTTTACATCTTTATGTTTGAAGCCTGAAATGTGGCAAAAGGTCGCAAAGTTCAAGGGGGCCGAATACTTTCGCAAGGCACTGTATCCCTCCGCCAGTTCCCTGTATTGTCTATGGCAAGGGAAAATAGATAGCGCCCAGTTTACAGATCCTACAGCTTCCACACGATGTCGCCAGTCTTGGGAATTGGGTTGAAGTTAATCCTTGGTGAAATGAAGAATAGGCACTTCCTGTCAGAGGGTACACGGTGGGAAGTTATGAAAGAGAGAAAATCGTCCATGATTTCAAGACGTGCTGCTATTAAATACAGATCGCCCCGTGATCAATTTGATCGATTATTAACATTTACAAATACCTAAAGTTGGATTACAAAAGTAGTTTGAAGTGTTTTGGCAAAGTTTATAGGCAACTTTTTTAATTTTTAAAAATGACGTTGCGTTTTGGAAAGCTGTTTTTTTCTGGATCAGATGGGCTTCATAAATGGACATTTTGGGTATACATGGACGGAATTAATCGAAAAAAAGAACCAATTGTGATGTTTATGGGACATATTGGAGTGCCAACAAAGAAGCTCGTCAAAGGTAATGCATGTTTTATATTTTATTTCTGTGTTTTGTGTAGCGCCGGCTACGCTAATTCTTTTGTTTACGTCTCGTTCAGGTATTTCGGGGGGGTGCATGCTATCAGATAATAGCTTCTCATGCTTTCGCCGAAAAGCATTTTTTAAATCTGACATGTTGGCTAGATTCACAACAAGTGTAGCTTTAATTGAGTACCCTGCATGTGTGTTTTAATGAAAGTTTGAGTTTTATCGAGTACTATTAGCATTTGGCGCTACGCATTTCCATTTCCTGTTGGCTAGGTGAGACGCTGGCATCTCAGTGGCTGTCAGAGGTTTTAACAAGCTAACTCAAATTGAAATACCTATTAAAATTTGGCTAAAACTAATTGAATATGTCATTAAACCAATTGCACTTTATGGCAGCAAGGTACAAAACAAGATTTTATCAAATGGGACAAACACCCCATTGAAACCCTTTATGCAGATTTCTGTAAGATTATCCTACATGTCCAGAGGAAAACTACAAACAATGCATGCAGGGCAGAATTAGGCCAGTATCCACTAATAATTCAAACTTAAAAAAGACCTATTCAGTTTTGGAAACATCTAAAATAAAGTGACCCCCTCACATATCATTACCAAGCCCTGCAATGCCAAGAGCTGAGCAAAGAGTTCACAAACCTGTTCTACTAACACACTGAAGCCTCAGGACCAGAACATCCAATCAATCAGGATAAACCAAATTACAACACAGTCAAAACAAAACTATATTGCTTATTGGGAAACACAGGCACAAGCACAAAGCAAAATGCAGTGCTATCTGGCCGTAAAACGACAGTTCACTGTGGCTAAATATTTGACCATTGTTACTCATCAAAACCTTAGAAAAACCTTGACAAAGTACATGCTCAGTGAGCACAGCCTTGCCATTGAGAAGGGTAGACACAGGAAAACCTGGCTCCCTGTAGAGAAAAGGCTGTGCAACCACTGCACAACAGCAGAAACTGAGACGTAGCTGCATTTCCTGACAAAATTTAAAAAATATAAAACGATTAGAGTGTCAATTCCCCAAATTTGAAACCCTTATTCAAGGTTTCAAAGACCTCTCTGATGAGAGTAGGCTACCCGTCCTGTTGGGGGAGGACGCAGAGAGCTGTGGGTTGGCAGCGCACTACATTGCTGCCTGCCATAAGTTGAGGGACAGTGTCTGACAGACCAACCAACCTGCACATGTCCTCTACTGTATGCTTATTGTTATTGTTGAATGTATGGTTATTTTGACACTTGGTTATTGTTGTTACTGTTATCCCGTTGACAATTTTGATTCTCATTTTTATTTTATATTGTAAATATCCAAAATAAGCTTTGGCAATATGTACATTGTTACGTCATGCCAATAAAGCGAATTGAATTGAATTGAGAGAATCAACAGTGTCAGAGAGAGAGAGAGAATTGAAAGGGTCAGAGAGAGAGAGACAGAGAGAGAGAGGGAGAGAGAGAGAGAGAGAGAGAGAGAGAGAGAGAGAGAGAGAGGAATCGAAGGGTCAGAGAGAGAGGAAGGAATCAAAAGGGTTAGAGAGAGACAAGGAGAAAGAGAAAGGAATGAAAGCATCAAAGAGAGACAGAGGGAGAGAGAGAGGTTCAGCACAGATAGAGAGAGAGAGAGAGAGAGAGAGAGAGAGGTTCAGCACAGATAGAGAGAGAGGTTCAGCACAGATAGAGAGAGCATCCAGCCTGAGCCCCACCAGGAGATTAGACTCCTTCCCTGTCTCCCTCAATGCAATGCTGCAACATTTGATATGCAGGCTAAACTCTTAACAGGCTTTTCCTTCACAGCACAGATCCAAGCTGCTTTGGAACCCAGCCTGTCAAGACACATCACACACCCCAGAGGGTTCTCCAAACTGATCAGCCACTGAGAGATTACTGGGCAAAAAAAACAGCATTTTCAATCTCCTCATGAAATCCCACATACACTCAACCAACCTCACCAACAGTGTACCAAAAACAAATCGTCAGATTTTTTATATCAGTAACAGTTTACTATATTATATATTATATTTACTATATATACTGTATTCATCTGGGAGAGATGTTTTCAGGTACTGAGCCTAAGGCACTGCATCTCAGTGCTAGAGGCGTCACTACAGACCTTACAGACCCTAGTTCGGGCTGTTTCACAACCGGCCGTGATTGGATGTCCCACAGGGCGGCGCACAATTGGTCGAGCGTCGTCCGGGTTAGGGTTTGGCCGGGGGTAGGCCGTCATTGTGAATAAGAATTTGTTCTTAACTGACTTGCCAAGTTAAATAAAGGTTAAATAAAGATGAAAATACACTTACGAGTGCAAACAGACAGCTCTAGCTCTCAGGATCTAGAATGAAGACCTTTACCACAAACAACTTTCTTGGATTTAAAGATCTGACTGCCGTCATGTTGAGATCTAACTGATCTCTTGCAGATAAAGTGTTTCCTTTTGTCATGTGATTCTGTTCTTCCAAAATAAGTTGAATAAACATATGCATAGAAACTGTGCAAATAAAATCCTTCGTTTCTCCTTATGTTAATTTGGTAGAAGTTTTAATCATGTTAAATCATGTATTTATTTTAATTACACACTCATATCACAAGTTGCATCTGCAGTAAAAAAAATTGTGAAGTTTGGACTTGGATGAGAAGCTGGAGACACATAACAGTACTGGAGATTGCAGTGCCCTCTATTGACAGGCAGTGGAATTTCAGCCTCTTTTCTACTGGTCACAACGATAGGGAATGAAACATATTCTACTGGTCAGAGTGATGGGGAAGGAAACATATTCTACTGGTCAGAGTGATGGGGAAGGAAACATATTCTACTGGTCAGAGTGATGGGGAAGGAAACATATTCTACTGGTCAGAGTGATGGGGAAGGAAACATATTCTACTGGTCAGAGTGATGGGGAATGAAACATATTCTACTGGTCAGAGTGATGGGGAAGGAAACATATTCTACTGGTCAGAGTGATGGGGAATATTCTACTGGTCAGAAACATATTCTACTGGTCAGAGTGATGGGGAATGAAACATATTCTACTGGTCAGAGTGATGGGGAAGGAAACATATTCTACTGGTCAGAGTGATGGGGAAGGAAACATATTCTACTGGTCAGAGTGATGGGGAAGGAAACATTCTACTGGTCAGAGTGATGGGGAAGGAAACATATTCTACTGGTCAGAGTGATGGGGATGGAAACATATTCTACTGGTCAGAGTGATGGGGATGGAAACATATTCTACTGGTCAGAGTGATGGGGATGGAAACATATTCTACTGGTCAGAGTGATGGGGATGGAAACATATTCTACTGGTCAGAGTGATGGGGATGGAAACATATTCTACTGGCCAGAGTGATGGGGAAGGAAACATATTCTACTGGTCAGAGTGATGGGGAATGAAACATTATTTATCACTTTAAATCATATTTGTTTCTTCTGAGGAACCAATTCTTTTTTTGAGTTTTAATAGGAGTTCTTCTGCTTTCTAAGGCAACCTAAATGGAACACTGTTCCCTATATAGTGGTCAAAAGTTGTGTACTATACAGTGCACAGTGTTCCCTACATAGTGGTCAAAGTTGTGTACTATACAGTGCACAGTGTTCCCTGTAGAGTGGTCAAAGTTGTGTACTATACAGTGCACAGTGTTCCCTATATATTTTTCCCACTTAGTAATATATATATATATTTTTTAATTTTACATTAATTTAAATAGGCAAGTCAGTTAAGAACAAATTCTTATTTTCCATGACGGCGGAACGACAGATTTTTACCTTGTCAGCTCAGGGATTTGATTTTTCAACCTTTCGGTTACAAGTCCAACACTCTAACCACTAGACTACCTGCCACCTCTACACTCTAACCACTAGGCTACCTGCCGCCCCTACACTCTAACCACTAGACTACCTGCCACCTCTACACTCTAACCACTAGGCTACCTGCCGCCCCTACACTCTAACCACTAGGTTAACTGCCGCCCCTACACTCTAACCACTAGGCTACCTGCCGCCCCTACACTCTAACCACTAGGATACCTGCCGCCCCTACACTCTAACCACTAGGCTACCTTCCGCACCTACACTCTAACCACTAGGCTACCTTCCGCACCTACACTCTAACCACTAGGCTACCTGCCTAATAGTGTGCACTTTACAGTACACACGATACCCTATATAGTGGTTAAAGTAGTATACTGTGCACACTATTCCCTATATAGTGGTTAAAGTAGTATTCGGTGCACACTATTCCCTATATAGTGGTTAAAATAGTATTCAATGCACACTACTCCCTATATAGTGGTTAAAGTAGTATTCAGTGCACACTATTCCCTATATAGTGGTTAAAGTAGTATTCAATGCACACTACTCCCTATATAGTGGTTAAAGTAGTATTCAGTGCACACTATTCCCTATTTAGTGGTTAAAGTAGTATACAGTGCACACTACTCCCTATATAGTGGTTAAAGTAGTGTACAGTGCATTCAGAAAGTATTCAGACCCTTTGATTTCTCCCACGTTTAGTTACGTTACAGCCTTATTCTAAAATGGACTAAATAAAAACAGTTCCTCATCAATGTACACACAATACCACATAATGACAAAGATTTTTTTTTATTTAAAAAAATATATATATATAAATTTTTGCAAATGTATTAAAATTAAAAACAGAAATACCTTACTTACATCAGTATGCATGGCCGTTGGCTGCATGCCAATCTCTGCAAACAGTTTGTCCATATAAGGTCCCACAGTTGACAGTGCATGTCAAAGGAAAAAAAAACAAGCCATGAGGTCGAAGGAATTGTCCAATTGTCCATACAGATCTGAGGAAAAGTTACCAAAACATTTTGGCAGCATCTGCAGCTCTAGAGTTCCTCTGTGGATATGGGAGAACCTTCCAGAAGGACAGCCATCTCTGCAGCACTCCTCCAATCAGGCCTTTATGGTAGAATGGGCAGACGGAAGCCACTCCTCAGCCACTCCTCAGTAATAGGCACATGACAGCCCACTTGGAGTTTGCCAAAAGGCACCTAAAGGACTCAGAGCATGAGAAACAAGATGCTCTGGTCTGATGAAGCCAAGATTTAACTCTTTGGCTTGAATGTCAAGTGTCACATCTGGAAGAAAACTGGCACCATCCCTACGGTGAAGCGCGGTGGAGGCAGCATCATGCTGTGGGGATGTTTTTCAGTGGCAGGGAGACTGGGAGACTAGTCAGGATCAACGCAAAGATGAACGGAGCAAAGTACAGAGAGATCCTTGATGAAAACCTGCTCCAGAGCACTCAGGACCTCAGACTCGGGCGAAGGTTCACCTTCCAACAGGACAACGACCCTAATCACACAGCTAAGACAACGCAGGAGTAGCTTCGGGACAAGTCTTTGAATGTCCTTGAGTGGCCCAGCCAGAGCCCGGACTTGAACCCAATCGAACATCTCTATAGAGAGCTCCCGGTCCAACCTGACAGAGCTTGAGAGGTTCTGCAGAGAAGAATGGGAGAAACTCCCCAAATACAGGTGTGCCAAGCTTGTAGAGTCATATCCAAGAAGACTCAAGGCTGTAATCACTGCCATGGGTGCTTCAACAAAGTACTGAGTAAAGGGTCTGAACACTTGTGATATTTCAGTATACATATGTCTAAAAACCTTTGTTTGCTTTGTCATTAAGGGGTATTGTGATGTCATTAAGGGGTATTGTGATGTCATTAAGGAGTATTGTGATGTCATTAAGGGGTACTGTGTGTAGATTAATGAGGCTGAAAAAAAGGCAGATTGATTCAATGTTATTATAAGGTTGTAATGTAACAAAATGTGTAAAAAGTCAAGGGGTTTGAATACTTACCGAATGCACTTTATAAGGCATAGGGGCCATTAGGGATTCATATTAAGGCTTTCTTAGACATTCTTTCCATGTAACACAGGCAAGATAGGAGCAATCTCTGATGGATTGACAGCACCCCAATCTCTGACGGACAGACAGCACCCCAATCTCTGATCTGACGGACAGACTGCACCCCAATCTCTGACAAACAGACAGCACCCCAATCTCTGACAAACAGACAGCACCCCAATCTCTGACAAACAGACAGCACCCCAATCTCTGACAAACAGACAGCACCCCAATCTCTGGCAAACAGACAGCACCCCAATCTCTGACGAACAGACAGCACCCCAATCTCTGACGGACAGACAGCACCCCAATCTCTGATGGACAGACAGCACCCCAATCTCTGACAAACAGACAGCACCCCAATCTCTGGCAAACAGACAGCACCCCAATCTCTGACAAACAGACAGCACCCCAATCTCTGACAAACAGACAGCACCCCAATCTCTGACAAACAGACAGCACCCCAATCTCTGACAAACAGACAGCACCCCAATCTCTGACAAACAGACAGCACCCCAATCTCTGGCAAACAGACAGCACCCCAATCTCTGACGAACAGACAGCACCCCAATCTCTGACGGACAGACAGCACCCCAATCTCTGATGGACAGACAGCACCCCAATCTCTGATGAACAGACAGCACCCCAATCTCTGACAGATGCTCTGGTCCGTGTGTGTGCAACAGTCCCTGATGTGCATCCCAAATGGCACCTTATGCAGACAGTATTCACTACATAGTGCACTTCTTTTGTCCAGGGCCCATATAGTCTGCTTTTTTTCCATCTACCTACATGAAAAAATACTATAGCATACTATGGTCTAGATACTGTAGTATTAAAATATTTATATACTATGGTATTCTCTGTAGTGTTTGTGCAGACATGACCGTAGCATACTGCAGTATTTACTATAGTGTTTGTGCAGACATGACCGTAGCATACTATAGCATACTATAGTATTCACTGTAGTGTTTGTGCAGACATGACCGTAGCATACTGCAGTATTTACTATAGTGTTTGTGCGAACATGACTGGTTTATTGTATATAACACCTGCCGACCAGGGTTAGCTAATGGCACAACAACCAGACTACACCAGTTACTGTTTAATGAGGGAAACAGCTCAACCAATAAGACACAGGTTTCATGACAGGCCACCTATTGAGTTTTGTTCTGAGCAATGCAACCGATCAGACAACACCTTAGCAAAAAATATACAATTTACTGTAACATCAAAATGTTAGACAGGTTCTAGGCCCATTAAAGCGAAACAGAACAGAGGCAGATATAAAGGAATAAAGGAACATTTATTAAAGCTTAGGAGGATTAGATTTGCTTGTTTGACACAGATAAATAACACATTATTAAGAAGAGTATCTCAAAATGACTTCTTAGATAAGTTACTTCCACTAGACTGCTTTCTAAGATCGTGCTTACAGAGATTCAGCTGACCAAGTTCACAAGATTAACCAAAAACTTTACTAACAATACTGTAAATAATACTGTAAATAAAATAATAATAACAATAATAATAATAATTGAACCTTTATTTAACTAGGCAAGTCATTTAAAAAAAAAAAATAATGTTATTTACAATGACGGCCTACACCAGCCAAACCCGGACGAAGCTGGGCCAATTGTGCGCCGCCCTATTTAAAAAAAGCTTTACAGCAAAAGCTATCCAAGCATTTATTTATTTATGTTAGGACATCTCTCTCAGCAGACAAAACATTACAAACAGCTAGCAGCAAAGTAGATTGGGTCACGAAAGTCAGAAAAGCAATAAAATGAATCGCTTAACTTTGATGATCTTCGGATGTTTGCACTCACGAGACTCCCAGTTACACAATAAATGTTCCTTTTGTTCGAAATAGATTATTTTTATATCCAAAAACCTAAATTTGGTTGGTGCGCTTTGTTCAGAAATCCACAGGCTCGAGCGGTCACGACGGGCAGGCGAAAATTCCAGTATCCGTAAAGTTCGTAGAAACATGTCAAACGTTTTTTATAATCAATCCTAAGGTTGTTTTTATACTAAATAATCGATAATATTTCAACCGGAATGTCTGCTCCAATCTGTTGCGCATGCAAAACTCTGCTGGCACCCAGCCATTCACTGACGGAATGTGATCGTTCTCGCTCATTTTTTCAGAATAAAACCTGAAATTATGTCTAAAGATTGTTCACACCACGCGGAAGCCATAGAGAACGGAATCTGGTTGATATCCCTTTAAATGGAGGGAAGGCATGCAATGGAACAGGGAGATTCGTTTCTCCTAGACACTTCCTTGTTGGATTTTCCTCCGGTTTTTGCCTGCAATATCAGTTCTGTTATACTCACAGACAATATTTTGACAGTTTTGGAAACTTTAGAATGTTTTATATGCATATTATAGATTATATTCTAGATTCTGAGCCTAAGACATAGGCAGTTTCATTTGGGTATGTTTTTCATCCAAACATCAAAATACTGCCCTCAACAGGTTAACAGGGTGAGTCTCACATAGTAGGCCAGACCCAGCATTGTTTCTGAGTTAAATTGACTTTCATTGAACCAGAAAAAAAAACAGCGAGTGAGGTGTCTTGCTTCCTCTTCCGTCTCTAGCTACAGCTTTTCGCCGTAGCCTACACTTGTCTGCCTGAGCCATGTAGCTAATTAAAATAGGGGGTGCAAAATATATATTTATACATTTTTTTTTTTTCCCAGACTATAGCTGTTACGGGTTTCTTCCGTCGAAGGAGAGTTGGACCAAAATGCAGCGTGGTTAGTTCGATACATGTTTAATGAAAGATGAAAACGAACAATACAAAACAACAAACGGAAATGTGAAAACCTAATACAGCCTGTCTGGTGACAACTAACACAGAGACAGGAACAATCACCCACAAAATACACAGTAAAACCCAGGCTACCTAAATATGGTTCCCAATCAGAGACAACGAGAATCACCTGCCTCTGATTGAGAACCGCCTCAGGCAGCCATAGACTCTGCTAGAACACCCCACTAAGCCACAATCCCAAAACCTACGAAAAACCCCCATACATAAACACACCACAAAATAAACCCATGTCACACCCTGGCCTGACCAAATAAATATAGAAAACACAAAATACTAAGACCAGGGCGTGACAATAGCAAAAATGGTTTCACATATCTAAAAAAAAGTATATTACCAGTATATTAACATATATTAAGTATATGTTATGAATTGCCTGTGATATGATTGCAATTTAGAATCTCACTCCCCCCATCGCCCCAATATTAATGGTTTTGACCACGCTCCACTGCTTTGATTGGTGGAGAAAAAAAAAATCACCAGTGTTTATCCTATAATGAAAAGGAATCCAAAAAATAAGATTCCACAAACCTTTCAATCTATTTTGTTGTTATTTGGTGTTTCATGTCCGACGTACTCAGGGTGTTGTTATATATATATATATATATATATATATATTATTATAATTTTTTTTTTGTATTTTTTTTGGGGATGTACGATTATTATAATAAAAAAATGTAACAATGCAAAACATTTTATTACATTTTTTTATTTGACCTTTATTTATACAGGGTTTTTCTAATTGAGATAACATCTCTTTTCCAAGAGAGACCTGGTCCAATAGCAGCAGGGGGAACAGCGGTTCAGATAAAACAACTTACATACTGTCACGCCCTGGCCATAGAGAGGCTTTTATTCTCTATTTTGGTTAGGCCAGGGTGTGACTAGGGCCGGGTTTGGTTCTCAATCAGAAGCAGCTGTCTATCGTCTAATCATACTTAGGCAGCCTTTTTTCCCACCTCTGTTTTGTGGGTAGTTGTTTTGTGTTTCTGCACCAGACAGAACTGTTTCGGTTTGTTCCACTTTGTTATTTTGTTTCAGTGTTCAGTTTGAATAAATGATCATGAACATGTACCACGCTGCGCTTTGGTCCTCTTCCTCAGACGAGCATTACACAACATTAAACAAAACTATAAACACACAATAAAACAAAAACACTTTACGGTAAAAACACAAAAGACTAAAGACAATTACACTCTATGATATATACATCGATCAAGTGTTTAAACTCCACCAATGAAACTTGGTCATCAAATTTGTAAATGTTCATGGTTGAATTCCAGGACCACGGTGCTAGGAAACTAAAACTATTTCTACCAACTATTTCGACCTACATGCAAACAACAACATACACATGCACACAAACATTCACAACATCACACCTGCCCATCACATCACACCTGCCCAGACCCCCCTCCCCCATCTCCAGCGCCAGCATAACTCTCCGCCACATGGCCTCAAACTGCATCATTTTGTTTTCTCTCTGTCTGTCACGACTTCCGCCGAAGTCAGCTCCTCTCCTTGTTCGTTCGGCGGTCGACGTCACCGGCTTTCTAGCCATCGCCGCTCCATTTCTCATGTAACCATTTGTTTTGTCTTGTTCCCTGCACACCTGGCTTTCATTCCCCAATCACACTGCATGTATTTATTCCTCTGATCCCCATCATGTCTTTGTGTAGAATTGTTTGTGTTATGTGTGTAATGTTGACGCGCCAGACTGGCCTGTTTTTTCTGTGTTATTTTCACGAAGATGTTAATTGTTAAACATAATTTGTGTGACTGTTTTGCACATTTTGTATTTTTGCCTAAATAAAGTGTGCGCCTGTTCACAAATCTCTGCTCTCCTGTACCTGACTTTGCTACCAGTATGTACACACCTGACACCGTTGCCCACACACTTGCAACATCTAGAAAATAAAGCATTTGACTATTCCATTGTGTTTGTCCTTTATCAATGTCACAAAGCACACATACAGTATAAGCATCCCATAATTCAGGAAAATAAACTGCCTTTGAAAAGCTGATATTTGAAATTCTATGAGTCTCTCTGGAGATAGAAAGGAATGCGCCAAGGAGTAGTTGTACTGTGGTTCTATAAGAGTCTAATTTGTGGAAAGTTCCGGCTTAATGAGAAGAGAAGCTAAACATTATTCTGTGTCCAATTACGGTTCAATACACACCTTTCACTGTGAGTTTTCTTCTCTTTCCATCCCTGATTTTTTCATCTCTTCTTCATCCCCCTGCCTGTTCTGCCTGTACAACACAATGTCTGTTAATTGAAAACCAAAGGCTGTATGCAGTTTTTTGTCAACTCAGGCCTTCTGAAACAATCCAATCGACCTGTAAAGAAAATGATGTGTCAATCAAATGGGACTCCATGCATATTAATGTAGATATTACATGGAATGTCGCTTCCTGGTTCCTGGCCAATACTTACAACGACAACTCCTTGTAACCTTTATGACATCACAATACAGAGAAAACCCATTATAGTACAGTACCTGTGTTACCTCTATAGTCAAAGAGGAGCCTGCATTTAGTCTAAATGGGCTGTATTGATACAGTAGTAATCCAGTCCTCACTACTATGTACCACACCTTCAGAAAGTATTCATACCCCTTGGGTAATCTACCTTTACCATCGGTACTATTAGCCAACGTACAATCAATTGATAATAAAATAGTTGAAGTACGAGTGTGTACAGTGGGGCAAAAAAGTATTTAGTCAGCCACCAATTGTGCAAGTTCTCCCACTTAAAAAGATGAGAGAGGCCTGTAATTTTCATCATAGGAACACTTCAACTATGACAGACAAAATGAGAAGAAAAAAATCCAGAAAATCACATTGTAGGATATTTAATGAATTTATTTGCAAATTATGGTGGAAAATAAGTATTTGGTCAATAACAAAAGTTTATCTCAATACTTTGTTACATACCCTGTTGGCAATTACAGAGGTCAAATGTTTTCTGTAAGTCTTCACAAGGTTTTCACACACTGTTGCTGGTATTTTGGCCCATTCCTCCATGCAGATCTCCTCTAGAGCAGTGATGTTTGGGGCTGTTGCTGGGTAACATGGACTTTCAACTCCCTCCAAAGATTTTCTATGGGGTTGAGATCTGGAGACTGGCTAGGCCGCTCCAGGACCTTGAAATGCTTCTTACGAAGACACTCATTCATAACATCGCCAAAGTCGTTGATCGGTAGGATAGTCAGTTTTACGAGGGTATGTTTGGCAGCCTGAGAGAAGGAGGCTTTGTTGCGAAATAGGAAGCCGATTCTAGATTTAATTTTGATTTAGATTTGATTTAGATTTAATTTTGGATTGGAGATGTTTAATATGAGTCTGGAAGGAGAGTTTGCAGTCTAGCCAGACAACTAGGTATTTGTAGTTGCCCACATATTCTAAGTCAGAACCATCCAGTGTAGTGATGCTAGTCGGGCGGTCGGATGCAGGCAGGGATCAGTTGAAAAGCATGCATTTAGTTTTACTAGCATTTAATAAGAGCAGTTGGAGACTTTAGAAAGGGCAGGATGATTATAGGTCTGTTTGGGTCTAGAGTGTCACCCCCTTTGAAGCGAGGGATGACCGCGGCAGCTTTCCAATCTTTAGAGATCTCGGATGAGGCAAGTCAGTTAAGAAAATATTCTTATTTACAATGACGGCCTTCTCAGCCAAACCTGGACGATGCTGGGACTCTCAATCACTGCCGGATGTGATACTGCTTCGATTCAAACCAGAGACTGTAGTGACACCTCTTGCACTGAGATGCAGTCCCTTAGACCGCTGCGCCACTCGGGAGCCCAATGACTATGTTGTTGATCCATCCTCAGTTTTCTCCTATTTCAGCCATTCAACTGTCACTGTTTTAAAGTCACCATTGGCCTCATGGTGAAATCCCTGATTGGTTTCCTTCCTCTCTGGCAACTGAGTTAGAAAGGACACCTGTATCTTTGTAGTGACTGGGTGTATTGGTACACCATCCAACGTGTAATTAATAATTTCACCATACTCAACGGGATATTCAATGTCTTTACTTTTTCTTTTCCCATCTACCAATAGGTACCCTTCTTTTGCGAGGTATTGTAAAATCTCCCTGGTCTTTGTGGTTGAATCTGTTTTTTAAAATTCACTGGCAGGGGCCTCCTGAATGGCACAGTGGTCTAAGGCTTGAGGTGTCACTACAGACCTGGGATCAATCCCCAGCTGTGTCACAAACGGCCATGACCGGGAGTCCCATAGGGTAAGGGTTGGTGCAGCAAGTCTCCTACATGGAGGCACGTGAAGTAGCTTAAAACTTCTTAAGGCTATAGGAACCCCCCCGTTCAGCTGAAACGGTGGCGCAGGGAATGCAAAAATATTCTTAGAAATATTTAACCTCCACACATTAACAAGTCCAATACCTGAAATGAAAGATAAACACCTTGTTCATCTACCCAGCGTGTCAGATTTGTAAAATGTTTTACGGCAAAAACACATATTTATGTTAGACCACCACCAAAACAAAGAAAAAACGTAGCCATTTTGCAAAATATAAATTGACAAAAGCAGGATTTTTTAAAAATCCATCACTAACCTCTTGAAAATCTTAATCAGATAACAGTCATATGACATGTTACACAGGACATTTATGTTTTGTTCGATAATGTGCATTTTATATCCATAAATCTCGGTTTAAATTGACGCCATGTTCAGAAAATACTCCAAAATATCCGGAGGAATTATAGACAGCTACGCCAGATAACAGAAATACTCATCATAAACTTTGACTAAAGATACATGTTCTACATATAATTAAAGATACACTGGTTCTTAATGCAACCGCTGTGTCACATTTTTTTTTACGTTACGGAAAAAGCATAACATTGCAATAATCTGAGACGGTGCTCAGACAGTAACAATATTTCTCCGTCATGTTGGAGTCAACAGAAATACAAAATTACAACATAAATATTCCCTTACCTTTGATGATCTTTCATCAGAATGTAGTGCAAGGAGTCCTAGTTCAACAATAAATTGTTTTGTTTCATAGTTTTCAATTCTAGTGTCCAAGTAGCAGCATTTGCTACCACGTTCAGCTCAAATGCCCAAAAAATGACTTCTGGTTCAGGATAACTTTGCATCAAAACTTTCAAATTACATATTACAGGTCGACGAAACTGGTCAAACTAAATGCAGAATAAATCTTCAGGATGCTATAATCATATAGAACCAATAGCATTCCAACCGGACTATTCATTTTCATCTGGGGCTGATTGGAACAGCCGAAGCACTCAAACGCAAACACGCCTCAAGCACATGGAAATCTTTTGCGACACTTACTACTTTCCTTCCCATTAGGTCAAAGTTCACAGCAAATGCTCCATTACACTTTCTACTGAATGAGGACATCTAGTGGAAGACATAGGAAGTGTTTCCATATCCATAACTTGTTGGGAAGGGAGGGGGTGATGACGTCAAAGTTGCCCCAACTTTCAGGATTTCAAAACTAGTTTGGAAGATTGCCTGCCCTGTGAGTTCTGTTAGACTCACAGACATAATTCAAACGGTTTTAGAAACTTCAGAGTGTTGTCTATCCAATATGAATAATAATATGCATATATTAGCAATTTAGGACAGATTTTGATGCAGTTCAGTATGGGCATGCAATTCATCCAAAGGGGAAATACTGCCCCCTATCTCTAACAGGTTTTAAGGGGCTGAAGATATGGCAGCGGATGCTGTGGAGAATCAAAGTAAACTGATATGGTGATCGTGAAGAAGGTCTGTTTTATTGTGCATGTGATTAATTGTACAAATAAACAAGAACATCCAAGAAACTGGACATAATAGTGTCTGCAGCTGACAGGTTTTCGGGTTTCCAAGACTTCACTGACGAAACATAGCAAAGAATTTCGGGCAAAAATATTTTTATTTTGTTAATAGTTTTATTTTGTTAATTATTTGGGCTGATTACAGCCAGAACAGTAGGTGGCGAAATGCATCTAATGCATTTCTTTGCGCGGTGCAGTAATATCAATTAAGATATTACTGTACAGTAGATGGCGGCCATACGCTAATAGTTGTAGTCTGCCATAAAACTTGGAAGAAGAAGAAGAAGAAACCTATTAAAGCACCTCTTGGTCATGTTCAGGTAAGAGATTTTGCCGCATTCAAAAATAACTGGGAACTCTGACTTCAGTGTGTTTAACCTCCTAGTAAATAAGGATCTCTACAGATCGGTGTCCCTCGGTGGTTGGGAACCTATCTGGGCTAAAAGCCAACTTCATAACATTTCTAAGTGGCTATTAGTATAACAGAAAAACAAAAACAATTAAAAATGAAAGTTTTTTTTTTTTTACAGGGCAAATCTGAGCAGGCACGTGCCCCTGAGCCCCTTAATAGGCATGACACCTCAGCACACAAAAACAGCCACCTCCACACCAAACTGAATGTTCAATATTGGAATACATGTAAAGTTAATAAGAATCACAGTCTATCATACCTGGGTTCCTCTTAGAATTTTTTTTAGTACCATCAGTCTGTTTCAGTCTCTATTGAGGGCCAGAGTTTTTCAATTAATTACATTATTATTATCAACCTTTATTTAACTAGGCAAGTCAGTTTTAAGAACAAAATCTTATTTACAACAACAGCCTACCCTGGCCAAACCCAGAAGACACTGGGCCAACTATGCACAAGCCTATGGGACTCCCAATCACAGCCAGTTGTGATGGGATTTGAACCAGGTACTGCAGTGATGCCTCTTGCCTGTCTTAGACCACTGCTCCACAAGCTCAAAGTATTTCAAATGATTCTGAATAGTATTTCAAACGAGGTTTTCATTAATACAGCATTCTTTGAACTATTCATATGTTCACAACACCATTAAGGACTCGGGCTATTAGAAAATACACTGAGTGTACAAACCATGAGGAACACCATCCTAATATTGAGTTGTACCCCCTTTTGCCCTCAGTTCGTATGGACATGGACTCTTCAAGGTGTCGCAAAGTGTTCCACCGGGATGCTGGCCCATGTTGATTCCAATGCTTCCCGCAGTTTTGGTGGTGGATCATTCTTGATAAACCCAGCAGCGTTGCAGTTCTTGACACACTCAAAACCGGTGCGCCTGGCACCTACTACCGTACCCTGTTCAAAGACACTAAAATCTTTTGTATTGCCCATTCACCCAGTCTAATGTTTTATACACTCAGTGTAGATAACTAAAGTATATGGAAAAGCTCCAAAGATGACTACGGTTGAGTTCCCAACGTACAGGCCTATAGATCATCATCCATCTACTGACTGAAATCCAGAGGAGGATTAAAGAACTCAGTCGTCATACTGGAGTAAAAGTCAAGATACCTTAGTAGAAAATGACTGAAGTAAAAGGGAAGTAAAATAGTATTTGAATAAAAGTCTATAAGTATTTGATTGTAAATATACTTAAGTATCAAAAATAAATGTAGCTTGATAGAATATACATGTGTTATACGTATTAAGCAATGGATAGCCAGAGGCCCACTCCAACACTCAGACATCATTTACAGATAGCCAGGGGAACACTCCAACATTCAGACATAATTTACAGATAGCCAGAGGCCCACTCCAACACTCAGACATAATTTACAGATAGCCAGGGGAACACTCCAACATTCAGACATAATTTACAGATAGCCAGAGGCACACTCCAACATTCAGACATCATTTACAGATAGCCAGATGCCCACTCCAACACTCAGACATCATTTACAGATAGCCAGGGGAACACTCCAACATTCAGACATCATTTACAGATAGCCAGAGGCACACTCCAACATTCAGACATCATTTACAGATAGCCAGAGGCCCACTCCAACATTCAGACATCATTTACAGATAGCCAGAGGAACACTCCAACATTCAGACATCATTTACAGATAGCCAGAGGAACACTCCAACATTCAGACATCATTTACAGATAGCCAGAGGAACACTCCAACATTCAGACATCATTTACAGATAGCCAGGGGCACACTCCAACATTCAGACATCATTTACAGATAGCCAGAGGCAACACTCCAACATTCAGACATCATTTACAGATAGCCAGAGGAACACTCCAACATTCAGACATCATTTACAGATAGCCAGAGGAACACTCCAACATTCAGACATCATTTACAGATAGCCAGAGGAACACTCCAACATTCAGACATCATTTACAGATAGCCAGAGGAACACTCCAACATTCAGACATCATTTACAGATAGCCAGAGGAACACTCCAACATTCAGACATCATTTACAGATAGCCAGAGGAACACTCCAACATTCAGACATCATTTACAGATAGCCAGAGGAACACTCCAACATTCAGACATCATTTACAGATAGCCAGAGGCACACTCCAACATTCAGACATCATTTACAGATAGCCAGAGGAACACTCCAACATTCAGACATCATTTACAGATAGCCAGAGGAAAACTCCAACATTCAGACATCATTACAGATAGCCAGGGGCACACTCCAACACTCAGATATCATTTACAGATAGCCAGAGGCACACTCCAACATTCAGACATCATTTACAGATAGCCAGGGGAACACTCCAACAATCAGACATCATTTACAGATAGCCAGAGGCACACTCCAACATTCAGACATCATTTACAGATAGCCAGAGGCACACTCAGACATCATTTACAGATAGCCAGAGGCACACTCCAACATTCAGACATCATTTACAGATAGCCAGAGGAACACTCCAACATTCAGACATCATTTACAGATAGCCAGAGGAACACTCCAACATTCAGACATCATTTACAGATAGCCAGAGGAACACTCCAACATTCAGACATCATTTACAGATAGCCAGAGGCACACTCAACATTCAGACATCATTTACAGATAGCCAGAGGCACACTCCAACATTCAGACATCATTTACAGATAGCCAGAGGAACACTCCAACATTCAGACATCATTTACAGATAGCCAGAGGAAAAACTCCAACATTCAGACATCATTTACAGATAGCCAGAGGCACACTCCAACATTCAGACATCATTTACAGATAGCCAGAGGAACACTCCAACATTCAGACATCATTTACAGATAGCCAGAGGAACACTCCAACATTCAGACATCATTTACAGACAGCCAGAGGAAAACTCCAACATTCAGACATCATTTACAGATAGCCAGAGGAAAACTCCAACATTCAGACATCATTTACAGATAGCCAGAAGAACACTCCAACATTCAGACATCATTTACAGATAGCCAGGGGCCCACTCCAACATTCAGACATCATTTACAGATAGCCAGAGGAACACTCCAACATTCAGACATCATTTACAGATAGCCAGAGGCACACTCCAACATTCAGACATCATTTACAGATAGCCAGAGGCACACTCCAACATTCAGACATCATTTACAGATAGCCAGAGGAACACTCAACATTCAGACATCATTTACAGATAGCCAGAGGAACACTCCAACATTCAGACATCATTTACAGATAGCCAGAGGAACACTCCAACATTCAGACATCATTTACAGATAGCCAGAGGAAAACTCCAACATTCAGACATCATTTACAGATAGCCAGAGGCACACTCCAACATTCAGACATCAATTACAGATAGCCAGAGGCACACTCCAACATTCAGACATCATTTACAGATAGCCAGAGGCACACTCCAACATTCAGACATCATTTACAGATAGCCAGAGGCACACTCCAACATTCAGACATCATTTACAGGTAGCCAGAGGCCCACTCCAACATTCAGACATCATTTACAGGTAGCCAGAGGCCCACTCCAACATTCAGACATCATTTACAGATAGCCAGAGGAACACTCCAACATTCAGACATCATTTACAGATAGCCAGAGGCACACTCCAACATTCAGACATCATTTACAGATAGCCAGAGGCACACTCCAACATTCAGACATCATTTACAGATAAATAGAGGAACACTCCAACATTCAGACATCATTTACAGATAGCCAGAGGAAAACTCCAACATTCAGACATCATTTACAGATAGCCAGAGGCACACTCCAACATTCAGACATCATTTACAGATAGCCAGAGGCACACTCCAACATTCAGACATCATTTACAGATAGCCAGAGGCAACACTCCAACATTCAGACATCATTTACAGATAGCCAGAGGCACACTCCAACATTCAGACATCATTTACAGATAGCCAGAGGCACACTGCAACATTCAGACATCATTTACAGATAGCCAGAGGAACACTCCAACATTCAGACATCATTTACAGATAGCCAGAGGAACACTCCAACATTCAGACATCATTTACAGATAGCCAGAGGAACACTCCAACATTCAGACATCATTTACAGATAGCCAGAGGAAAACTCCAACATTCAGACATCATTTACAGATAGCCAGAGGCACACTCATTCAACATCATTTACAGACCATCAACATTCAGACATCATTTACAGATAGCCAGGGGAACACTCCAACAATCAGACATAATTTACAGATCGCCAGAGGCACACTCCAACATTCAGACATCATTTACAGATAGCCAGAGGCACACTGCAACATTCAGACATCATTTACAGATAGCCAGAGGAACACTCCAACATTCAGACATCATTTACAGATAGCCAGAGGCACACTCCAACATTCAGACATCATTTACAGATAGCCAGAGGCACACTCCAACATTCAGACATCATTTACAGATAGCCAGAGGAAAACTCCAACATTCAGACATCATTACAGATAGCCAGAGGCACACTCAACATTCAGACATCATTTACAGATAGCCAGAGGCACACTCCAACATTCAGACATCATTTACAGATAGCCAGAGGCACACTCCAACATTCAGACATCATTTACAGATAGCCAGATAGGCACACTCCAACATTCAGACATCATTTACAGATAGCCAGAGGCACACTCCAACATTCAGACATCATTTACAGATAGCCAGAGGAAAACTCCAACATTCAGACATCATTTACAGATAGCCAGAGGAACACTCCAACATTCAGACATCATTTACAGATAGCCAGAGGAAAACTCCAACATTCAGACATCATTTACAGATAGCCAGAGGCACACTCCAACATTCAGACATCATTTACAGATAGCCAGAGGAACACTCCAACATTCAGACATCATTTACAGATAGCCAGAGGAAAACTCATTTACAGATAGCCAGAGGCACACTCCAACATTCAGACATCATTTACAGATAGCCAGAGGAAAACTCCAACATTCAGACATCATTTACAGATAGCCAGAGGAAAACTCAGACATCATTTACAGATAGCCAGAGGAACACTCCAACATTCAGACATCATTTACAGATAGCCAGAGGAACACTCCAACATTCAGACATCATTTACAGATAGCCAGAGGAACACTCCAACATTCAGACATCATTTACAGATAGCCAGGGGCCCACTCCAACATTCAGACATCATTTACAGATAGCCAGAGGAACACTCCAACATTCAGACATCATTTACAGATAACCAGAGGCACACTCCAACATTCAGACATCATTTACAGATAGCCAGAGGCACACTCCAACATTCAGACATAATTTACAGATAGCCAGAGGCACACTCCAACATTCAGACATCATTTACAGATAGCCAGAGGCACACTCCAACATTCAGACATCATTTACAGATAGCCAGAGGAACACTCCAACATTCAGACATCATTTACAGATAGCCAGAGGAAAACTCCAACATTCAGACATCATTTACAGATAGCCAGAGGAAAACTCCAACATTCAGACATCATTTACAGATAGCCAGAGGAACACTCCAACATTCAGACATCATTTACAGATAGCCAGAGGAACACTCCAACATTCAGACATCATTTACAGATAGCCAGAGGAAAACTCAGACATTCAGACATCATTTACAGATAGCCAGAGGCAACACTCCAACATTCAGACATCATTTACAGATAGCCAGAGGAACACTCCAACATTCAGACATCATTTACAGATAGCCAGAGGAAAACTCCAACATTCAGACATCATTTACAGATAGCCAGAGGAAGATATAGCCAGAGGCACACTCCAACATTCAGACATCATTTACAGATAGCCAGAGGGCACACTCCAACATTCAGACATCATTTACAGATAGCCAGAGGCACACTCCAACATTCAGACATCATTTACAGATAGCCAGAGGAACACTCCAACATTCAGACATCATTTACAGATAGCCAGAGGAACACTCCAACATTCAGACATCATTTACAGATAGCCAGAGGAAGATAGCACTCCAACATTCAGACATCATTTACAGATAGCCAGAGGAACACTCCAACATTCAGACATCATTTACAGATAGCCAGAGGAACACTCCAACATTCAGACATCATTTACAGATAGCCAGAGGCACACTCCAACATTCAGACATCATTTACAGATAGCCAGAGGAACACTCCAACATTCAGACATCATTTACAGATAGCCAGAGGCACACTCCAACATTCAGACATCATTTACAGATAGCCAGAGGCATCCAACATTCAGACATCATTTACAGATAGCCAGAGGCACACTCCAACATTCAGACATCATTTACAGATAGCCAGAGGCACACTCCAACATTCAGACATCATTTACAGATAGCCAGAGGCACACTCCAACATTCAGACATCATTTACAGATAGCCAGAGGCACACTCCAACATTCAGACATCATTTACAGATAGCCAGAGGCACACTCAACATTCAGACATCATTTACAGATAGCCAGAGGCACACTCCAACATTCAGACATCATTTACAGATAGCCAGAGGAAACTCCAACATTCAGACATCATTTACAGATAGCCAGAGGAACACTCCAACATTCAGACATCATTTACAGATAGCCAGAGACAACAGATAGCCAAAAACATTCAGACATCATTTACAGATAGCCAGAGGCACACTCCAACATTCAGACATCATTTACAGATAGCCAGAGGCACACTCCAACATTCAGACATCATTTACAGATAGCCAGAGGAACACTCCAACATTCAGACATCATTTACAGATAGCCAGAGGAACACTCCAACATTCAGACATCATTTACAGATAGCCAGAGGAACACTCCAACATTCAGACATCATTTACAGATAGCCAGAGGAACACTCCAACATTCAGACATCATTTACAGATAGCCAGAGGAACACTCCAACATTCAGACATCATTTACAGATAGCCAGAGGAAAACTCCAACATTCAGACATCATTTACAGATAGCCAGAAGAACACTCCAACATTCAGACATCATTTACAGATAGCCAGGGGCCCACTCCAACATTCAGACATCATTTACAGATAGCCAGAGGAAAACTCCAACATTCAGACATCATTTACAGATAGCCAGAGGAACACTCCAACATTCAGACATAATTTACAGATAGCCAGAGGAACACTCCAACATTCAGACATCATTTACAGATAGCCAGAGGAACACTCCAACATACAGACATCATTTACAGATAGCCAGAGGCACACTCCAACATTCAGACATCATTTACAGATAGCCAGACATCATTTACAGGCCAACACTCCAACATTCAGACATCATTTACAGATAGCCAGAGGAACACTCCAACATTCAGACATCATTTACAGATAGCCAGAGGAACACTCCAACATTCAGACATCATTTACAGATAGCCAGAGGCACACTCCAACATTCAGACATCATTTACAGATAGCCAGAGGCACACTCCAACACTCAGACATCATTTACAGATAGCCAGAGGAACACTCCAACATTCAGACATCATTTACAGATAGCCAGAGGAAAACTCCAAAATTCAGACATAATTTACAGATAGCCAGAAGCACACTGCAACATTCAGACATCATTTACAGATAGCCAGGGGAAAACTCCAACATTCAGACATAATTTACAGATAGCCAGAGGAAAACTCCAACATTCAGACATCATTTACAGATAGCCAGATTCAGACATCATTTACAGATAGCAACATTCAGACATCATTTACAGATAGCCAGAGGAACACTCCAACATTCAGACATCATTTACAGATAGCCAGAGGAACACTCCAACATTCAGACATCATTTACAGATAGCCAGAGGAAACACTCCAACATTCAGACATCATTTACAGATAGCCAGAGGCACACTCCAACATTCAGACATAATTTACAGATAGCCAGAGGCACACTCCAACATTCAGACATCATTTACAGATAGCCAGAGGCACACTCCAACATTCAGACATCATTTACAGATAGCCAGAGGCACACTCCAACATTCAGACATCATTTACAGATAGCCAGAGGCACACTCCAACATTCAGACATCATTTACAAATAGCCAGAGGAAAACTCCAACATTCAGACATCATTTACAGATAGCCAGGGGAAAACTCCAACATTCAGACATCATTTACAGATAGCCAGAGGAAAACTCCAACATTCAGACATCAATTACAGATAGCCAGAGGCACACTCCAACATTCAGACATCATTTACAGATAGCCAGAGGAACACTCCAACATTCAGACATCATTTACAGATAGCAAGAGGAAAACTCCAACATTCAGACATCATTTACAGATAGCCAGGGGCCCACTCCAACATTCAGACATCATTTACAGATAGCCAGAGGAACACTCCAACATTCAGACATCATTTACAGATAGCCAGAGGAAAACTCCAACATTCAGACATCATTTACAGATAGCCAGAGGAACACTCCAACATTCAGACATCAATTACAGATAGCCAGAGGCACACTCCAACATTCAGACATCATTTACAGATAGCCAGAGGCACACTCCAACATTCAGACATCATTTACAGATAGCCAGAGGAAAACTCCAACATTCAGACATCATTACAGATAGCCAGGGGCACACTCCAACACTCAGATATCATTTACAGATAGCCAGAGGCACACTCCAACATTCAGACATCATTTACAGATAGCCAGGGGAACACTCCAACAATCAGACATCATTTACAGATAGCCAGAGGCACACTCCAACATTCAGACATCATTTACAGATAGCCAGAGGCACACTCCAACATTCAGACATCATTTACAGATAGCCAGAGGAACACTCCAACATTCAGACATCATTTACAGATAGCCAGAGGAACACTCCAACATTCAGACATCATTTACAGATAGCCAGAGGCACTCTCCAACACTCAGACATCATTTACAGATAGCCAGAGGCACACTCCAACACTCAGACATCATTTACAGATAGCCAGAGGAACACTCCAACATTCAGACATCATTTACAGATAGCCAGAGGAAAACTCCAAAATTCAGACATAATTTACAGATAGCCAGAAGCACACTGCAACATTCAGACATCATTTACAGATAGCCAGGGGAAAACTCCAACATTCAGACATAATTTACAGATAGCCAGAGGAAAACTCCAACATTCAGACATCATTTACAGATAGCCAGAGGAACACTCCAACATTCAGACATCATTTACAGATAGCCAGAGGAACACTCCAACATTCAGACATCATTTACAGATAGCCAGAGGCACACTCCAACATTCAGACATCATTTACAGATAGCCAGAGGCACACTCCAACATTCAGACATCATTTACAGATAGCCAGAGGAAAACTCCAACATTCAGACATCATTTACAGATAGCCAGAAGAACACTCCAACATTCAGACATCATTTACAGATAGCCAGGGGCCCACTCCAACATTCAGACATCATTTACAGATAGCCAGAGGAACACTCCAACATTCAGACATCATTTACAGATAACCAGAGGCACACTCCAACATTCAGACATCATTTACAGATAGCCAGAGGCACACTCCAACATTCAGACATAATTTACAGATAGCCAGAGGCACACTCCAACATTCAGACATCATTTACAGATAGCCAGAGGATAGCCAGAGGAAAACTCCAACATTCAGACATCATTTACAGATAGCCAGAGGAAAACTCCAACATCAGACATCATTTACAGATAGCCAGAGGCACACTCCAACATTCAGACATCATTTACAGATAGCCAGAGGAACACTCCAACATTCAGACATCATTTACAGATAGCCAGAGGAACACTCCAACATTCAGACATCATTTACAGATAGCCAGAGGAACACTCCAACATTCAGACATCATTTACAGATAGCCAGAGGAACACTCCAACATTCAGACATCATTTACAGATAGCCAGAGGAAAACTCATTCAACATTCAGACATCATTTACAGATAGCCAGAGGCACACTCCAACATTCAGACATCATTTACAGATAGCCAGAGGCACACTCCAACATTCAGACATCATTTACAGATAGCCAGAGGCACACATCCAACATTCAGACATCATTTACAGATAGCCAGAGGAACACTCCAACATTCAGACATCATTTACAGATAGCCAGAGGAACACTCCAACATTCAGACATCATTTACAGATAGCCAGAGGAAAACTCAACATTCAGACATCATTTACAGATAGCCAGAGGAAAACTCCAACATTCAGACATCATTTACAGATAGCCAGAGGAACACTCCAACATTCAGACATCATTTACAGATAGCCAGAGGAACACTCCAACATTCAGACATCATTTACAGATAGCCAGAGGAACACTCCAACATTTTACAGACATCATTTACAGATAGCCAGAGGCACACTCCAACATTCAGACATCATTTACAGATAGCCAGAGGCACACTCCAACATTCAGACATCATTTACAGATAGCCAGAGGCACACTCCAACATTCAGACATCATTTACAGATAGCCAGAGGCACACTCCAACATTCAGACATAATTTACAGATAGCCAGAGGCACACTCCAACATTCAGACATCATTTACAGATAGCCAGAGGCACACTCCAACATTCAGACATCATTTACAGATAGCCAAAGGCACACTCCAACATTCAGACATCATTTGCAGATAGCCAGAGGCACACTCCAACATTCAGACATCATTTACAGATAGCCAGAGGAAAACTCCAACATTCAGACATCATTTACAGATAGCCAGAGGAACACTCCAACATTCAGACATCATTTACAGATAGCCAGAGGAAAACTCCAACATTCAGACATCATTACAGATAGCCAGGGGCACACTCCAACACTCAGATATCATTTACAGATAGCCAGAGGCACACTCCAACATTCAGACATCATTTACAGATAGCCAGAGTAACACTCCAACATTCAGACATCATTTACAGATACCCAGAGGAACACTCCAACATTCAGACATCATTTACAGATAGCCAGAGGAACACTCCAACATTCAGACATCATTTACAGATAGCCAGAGGAACACTCCAACATTCAGACATCATTTACAGATAGCCAGAGGCCAAAACTCCAACATTCAGACATCATTTACAGATAGCCAGAGGAACACTCCAACATTCAGACATCATTAGATAGCCAGAGGAACACTCCAACATTCAGACATCATTTACAGATAGCCAGAGGAAACACTCCAACATTCAGACATCATTTACAGATAGCCAGAGGAAAACTCCAACATTCAGACATCATTTACAGATAGCCAGAGGAACACTCCAACATTCAGACATCATTTACAGATAGCCAGAGGAACACTCCAACATTCAGACATCATTTACAGATAGCCAGACATCATTTACAGATAGCCAGAGGCACACTCCAACATTCAGACATCATTTACAGATAGCCAGAGGAACACTCCAACATTCAGACATCATTTACAGATAGCCAGAGGAAACTCCAACATTCAGACATCATTTACAGATAGCCAGAGGCACACTCCAACATTCAGACATCATTTACAGATAGCCAGAGGCACACTCCAACATTCAGACATCATTTACAGATAGCCAGAGGCAACACTCAACATTCAGACATCATTTACAGATAGCCAGAGGCACACTCCAACATTCAGACATCATTTACAGATAGCCAGAGGCACACTCCAACATTCAGACATCATTTACAGATAGCCAGAGGCACACTCCAACATTCAGACATCATTTACAGATAGCCAGAGGCACACTCCAACATTCAGACATCATTTACAGATAGCCAGAGGCACACTCCAACATTCAGACATCATTTACAGATAGCCAGAGGCACACTCCAACATTCAGACATCATTTACAGATAGCCAGAGGAACACTCAACATTCAGACATCATTTACAGATAGCCAGAGGAACACTCCAACATTCAGACATCATTTACAGATAGCCAGAGGAAACACTCCAACATTCAGACATCATTTACAGATAGCCAGAGGAAAACTCCAACATTCAGACATCATTTACAGATAGCCAGAGGAACACTCCAACATTCAGACATCATTTACAGATAGCCAGAGGAACACTCCAACATTCAGACATCATTTACAGATAGCCAGAGGAACACTCCAACATTCAGACACTCCAACATTCAGACATCATTTACAGATAGCCAGAGGCACACTCCAACATTCAGACATCATTTACAGATAGCCAGAGGCACACTCCAACATTCAGACATCATTTACAGATAGCCAGAGGAAAACTCCAACATACAGACATCAATTACAGATAGCCAGAGGCACACTCCAACATTCAGACATCATTTACAGATAGCCAGAGGAACACTCCAACATTCAGACATCATTTACAGATAGCCAGAGGAAAACTCCAACATTCAGACATCATTTACAGATAGCCAGAGGAAAACTCAACATTCAGACATCATTTACAGATAGCCAGAGGAACACTCCAACATTCAACATCATTTACAGATAGCAGACATCATTTACAGATAGCCAGAGGAACACTCCAACATTCAGACATCATTTACAGATAGCCAGAGGAACACTCCAACATTCAGACATCATTTACAGATAGCCAGAGGACATCATTACAGATAGCCAGGGGGCACATTCAGACATCATTTACAGATAGCCAGAGGCAACACTCCAACCAGACATCATACACCTCCAACACTCCATTTACAGATAGCCAGGGAACAACATTCAGACATCATTTACAGATAGCCAGAGGCACACTCCAACATTCAGACATCATTTCCAGATAACCAGGGGAACACCTCAACCCTCAGACATAATTAAAAAATGAAGCATTAGTATTTAGTGAGTCTGCCAGATCAGAGGCAGTACTGATGACCAGGGATGTGCTCTGTTTAGTGAGTCCTCCAGATCAGAGGCAGTAGGGATGACCAGGGATGTTCTCTTGATGAGTGTGTGATTTGGACACTGTTTCTGTCCTGCAAAGCGTTGGAAATGCAACAAGTACTTTTGGGTGTCAGGGGAAAACGTATGGATTAAAAAGCACATTATTTTCTTTAGCAATGTAGTGAAGTAAAAGTTGTCAAAAATAGAAATAGTAAAGTACAGATAAAAACTACTTAAGTAGTACTTTAAACTATTTTTACACCACTGCTGAAATCCAAACTCTATACCATGTGTTGATTTCTCATTGGCAAAATCCACTATGGACATGGGGTTAGGTTACTACTCAGGATCAATCCACTGTGGACATGGGGTTAGGTCACTACTCAGGATCAATCCACTATGGACATGGGGTTAGGTCACTACTCAGGATCAATCCACTGTGGACATAGGGTTAGGTTACTACTCAGGATCAATCCACTATGGACATGGGGTTAGGTTCAGGATCAATCCACTGTGGACATGGGGTTAGGTTACTACTCAGGATCAATCCACTGTAGACATGGGGTTAGGTTACTACTCAGGATCAATCCACTATGGACATGGGGTTAGGTTACTACTCAGGATCAATCCACTATGGACATGGGGTTAGGTTCAGGATCAATCCACTGTGGACATGGGGTTAGGTTACTACTCAGGATCAATCCACTGTGGACATGGGGTTAGGTTACTACTCAGGATCAATCCACTATGGACATGGGGTTAGGTTACTACTCAGGATCAATCCACTGTGGACATGGGGTTAGGTTACTACTCAGGATCAATCCACTGTGGACATGGGGTTAGGTCACTACTCAGGATCAATCCACTGTGGACATGGGGTTAGGTTACTACTCAGGATCAATCCACTGTGGACATGGGGTTAGGTTCAGGATCAATCCAATGTGGACATGGGGTTAGGTTACTACTCAGGATCAATCCACTGTGGACATGGGGTTAGGTTACTACTCAGGATCAATCCACTATGGAAATGGGGTTAGGTTCAGGATCAATCCACTGTGGACATGGGGTTAGGTTACTACTCAGGATCAATCCACTATGGAAATGGGGTTAGGTTACTACTCAGGATCAATCCACTGTGGACATGGGGTTAGGTTACTACTCAGGATCAATCCACTGTGGACATGGGGTTAGGTTACTACTCAGGATCAATCCACTATGGAAATGGGGTTAGGTTACTACTCAGGATCAATCCACTGTGAACATGGGGTTAGGTTCAGGATCAATCCACTGTGGACATGGGGTTAGGTTTAGGATCAATCCACTGTGGACTTGGGGTTAGGTTATTACTCAGGATCAATCCACTGTGGACATGGGGTTAGGTTTAGGATCAATCCACTGTGGACTTGGGGTTAGGTTACTACTCAGGATCAATCCACTGTGGACTTGGGGTTAGGTTACTACTCAGGATCAATCCACTGTGGACATGGGGGTAGGTTACTACTCAGGATCAATCCACTGTGGACATGGGGG